>NW_016107607.1:2752615-2774416 GCF_001604975.1 Cebus imitator
TTTCTGTTTTGAGAGTGGCCATCCTAATGGTTGTGAGGTAGTGTCTCATTATGGCTTCGAGGTGCATTTTCCTAATGACTAGTAATGCTGAGCACCTTATCATGTGTTTACTGCTTATTTATATATTTTTTGAGAAATGTTTATTCAAGATATTTGACCATTTAGATACTCTTTCCTATTTTTTAATATTATGTTACTTTATGTTTTATGTTATTAGAGACAGGGTCTCACTCTGTCACCAGGCTGTAGTGCAATGTCACAATCATAGCTCACTGTATCCTCAGACTCCTTGGCTCAAGGAATCATCCTACCTCAGCCTCCTAAATAGCTATGACTACAGGGATATGCCACCATGCCCAGCTAAATTTTGTCCATTTTTTAAATCGAGTTGTTTGGTGATGAGTTGTCCTTGATGACAGTTCTAAATATTTAAATCAACCAACTACAAAGTCTGCTCTAACTTTGGACCCCCCCATATGTAATCCAGTAAACTACATATGGTAGACAGAATAATGGCCCACCAAAGATGTTTATGTCCTAATCCTTGAAATCTGTGAATATATTCTCTTACATGGCAAAAGGGACTTTGCAGATGTGATTAAGTTAAGGATCTGATATATGAAGATTATCCTGGAGGGCCCAATCAAATTACAAAAGTCTTCATAACAGGAAAGCAGTTGAGTCAAGAGTCACAGGGAACTATAACAATGAAAGCAGAGGCCAGAGTGATACATGTCCATGAGCCGAGGATTGTGGGAAGCCTCTAGAAGCTAAAAGTGGAAGGGAATGGAATTTTCCTTAGGGCCTCCTGTGGGAAGGCAGCTCTTCCAACACTTTGATTTTACTCCAGAAAGATATATTTCAAATTTATGACCTCCGGAACTGTAAGACAACAAATTTGTGTTGTTTTAAGTTTTAAGGGTTGTAGTGATTTGTTATAGCAGTAATAGGAAATGAATACTCTACAGTATTGTTTAAGCCTGTTTGAGTTGAATTTTTTGTTATTTACAGTGAAGAGTATCTTAATTGATACAAAAAATAAACCAACAATATAAGGCAATCAATCCCAGACTATTAATGAATTCTAACTATATAGCAACCACATTCAGGAAGGTTGATAATAGGCAGTCATTGCATGACAGGAGACAGGCTGGGAAAAGAATTTCTGATATACATTATGGTTAAAGAACAACTAGAATAGCACTTGTTGATTAATGAATAAATGACATTTTTGTTTAGTTTGAATATTGGTGTTTATAATTTCCTCTCTGGGTTAATGATTCTGTGGCACTGACTGACAGGGCTGTGTGTTTTTCACCAGGTTTGGCTTGGCATGTGTGTTGAAGGATGAATATACATAGGAGTTGATTGTTGCCCCAGAGGCTTGTCTTAGAAACTTAGGCTCTTTCTCAGACTCCATGTTGCCTCCCTTAGGGATCTTTTTCTTCTCTGTTACTTATTGTTAAATCACTAGGCTGAGTTTAGCACCCAAACAACAGTTCTTTCCCTTTAGGCCCTAGAGGAAAGAGGTTTGGGCTACTCACCTTGGACCCTTCCGTCCCTAGGCCCTAAATCACCAATGAAGCATAAGTTCCCTAGTCTAGGCTCTTGATTCCATCCTGGATGAGCGGGAGCTCTTGCCTTAAAACAATAAAAAGCAAAATTAATAGGCTTGTTTTCTTCCTCTGTTGATGTTTATTAAAACTAGGTTTCCTGTTGTTACTTTCAGATAAGAGTATGGGGAATTACAGATCAGTGCTGAAAAGATCATTAAAGACCCTGAAGATTACTTTAAAATGAAAATAATGGTTTCTGAAAATCATATAAGCAAGTGTTGAGACTATAAGTAAAGCTGTTTCCTGGAATAAAATTTCCATTAATCATATATCTCTTTCCCCAGGATGATCTCCAAACAACTGGAGATAAAATCGTCTTTCTTTCTGGCTAGCTAATGATCTAAGTTGTGAATTACTCAGAAACTCGGTGTCTCTTCAACCTCTCCACGGACTGCTGGATTTCTGGACTTTTCACAGCAGGTAAGTGTCACCACTAAAGCTAAAATACCATTCTCAGCAACTATCATCCAGATCTCAAGAATCATGAGAAACTGGATGTTTATGTGAAAATACGTCTCAGGTCTCCAATTAACTGCTTGACTCCAAGTTTCAGGGCTTGAAAGGTAAATCAGCCTATGGAAGCAGGTCTGTCCCAGCTCATGTCCTTCACAAATTAACTTCAGGGACATAATTTAACTTTCAGCCTGTGCTTTGGAGGAAGACAGACCTGGGTTCAAGTCTTGGCTCTCTCACAATAGTAGCTAAAGATAGTTTTGAGGTTGTTTAAACATTCCAAGCCTCAATTCTATCATCTGCAAGAGGGGGATAACAGGATCGTTCTGAGCATTAAATGAGATTATATGTATGTAAGTGCTCCCTAAATGTTAAAGGAATTGGAAAATGTTTATATTGGCCACTTGGCGGGGGGCAAGCACTTGCCCTATGATGCTCTTGACTTGGCTGATAAAATCACCATTCCTGGCTGGAACCTTGCAGTAAACTCTTGATAAACGTCTCAAACTGCAGCTTAAATTCTACCATGAGAGAGCACACAGCTCTTGCTCTGTAGTATTGTGTCTGTTTGAGACAAAATACCACAGATACGTTCATTATCTGAAAAAATGAGTTTCATTCAATTCTGCCAAGTGTGACTTATGATAGATTATCTTAGGGAGCAGGCAGCTTCTCTGCAGTAAAGTAAGCATTAAGCCTAACAGGTATCAGGTAACTATTTAATGTACAGAATCATTAATCCTGTTGCCCAATTTGAACAAACAGACATTCCATTCCAATTGCTTTATCTCTTACCCAGTGACCCCCCAGGGCTAACTCAGCCAGTCAGGTGGAGCTAGCCCAGCTGGCCAAACAGGTGGTCCCTTATTCTCCCACTGTTCCATGTGTTGTGTCATATTACCTTCTTTTCATGGGAATATTAAGGCTCAAGGGGAATATAAGTCTATCCCTGCTTGAACTATAAACTATGGAAAGTAAGCTCAAGGTCTATTTCATTTCATTTCCAAAGTTGTACATTTTTATCAGTTTCCTAATCCAAAAGAGGCATTTGAGTTCATCTAAATGATTAATACAACATCCAAGAGTACCTAATGTTCACCTGGAAAATGATGTTAAGTGAAAAACAAATTGGTCTCCTTACCAGCATTCAATAGGAGGGCACAATGGATCTTAAATTTCAGACCTCAGTAATTGTGGCTGTCTAGCATCACTTGTGCTTACCTTGGTAATGAGAAAGAAATATTAATACATACACAGTTGAACCTTGAACAACACAAGGTTTGGGGACGCCAACGCCCTGCACAGACAAAATCCATGTATAACTTTTGATTCTCCCAAAACTTATAAGAATAGCCAGCTCTTGACTGGAAGTCTTACTGATAACATAAACAGTCAACTAATACATATATTTTATGTGTTATATACTATATTCTTACAATAAAGTAAGCTAGGGAAAAGAAAATGTTACTAAGAAAATCATAAGGAAGAGAAAGTATATTTAGTATTCATTAAGTAGAAGTGGATCATCATAAAGGTCTTTATCCTCTTCATCTTCTCATTGAGTAGGCAGAGGAGGAGGAGAAAGAGAAGGGGTTGGTTTTGCTGTCTCAGGAATGGCGGAGGCAGAAGAGTTGAAGGAGGTGGAAGGGGAGGCAGGAGAGGCAGGAGCACTCAGGATAAATTTTGTTGAAAAAATTCCACATATAAATAGACTCGTGCAGTTCAACTTCAGGTCAAGGGTCAACTGTACATATATGAGACTCAGGTGAGTCAAAAATCATTGCAAAAAGAGAAACCCACAAAACCCTCATATATTTGGATATAGTTTTGGCTGTTTGTAACCCTACATTGACAATGGCTCAAACAAGTAGAAGTTTTTTAAGTCTATCACATTACAGTCTGGAGGTAGGCAGTCTAGGGCTGCATGGCTGCATGAGGTTGTCTAGCGATCCAGAATTTTTATATTCTGTGGTGCAAGCAATCTCAGGGTATTTCCTTTGTCCATGTGGATCAGAATGGTTCTCCACAATGTCTAAAAACAAAGCACTGGGATAAAGGAAGCAGGAGACAAATATTCTCTTCCTTTAAGAGTGTGATCAGGAGGTGCTTCATATCTCCTCCAGCTGCATCTAGTTGGCAATAGCTTGATCATATGCCCAGAACTAGCTGCAAGGAAGGCTGCAGAATGTGCTCTCTGCCTAGGTGGTCATGTGTCTGACCAATAATCCCTTTACTTTGGAAGAAGAGGAGAATGGATTGGATATAAAGTAACACCGAAGTCTTCTGAGCAAATGGCCATGTCATCACTAATGTCCTCATGATGTGTAAAAGGAAGAAAACAATATGTTAAAATTTTTTTCATGTCTGAGTTTTAGGGAGAAAAGCATAAACCTGCTTGCCTTCTGGCCATACACATCCCTAGGCAGTATTTCTGATTATAAGCACCTCTAGACAGCATTTATAGCTGCTAAGACAGTGCTGACATTCAGCCAGTCTGTTCCAGTGAGGCTGCTCCAATTGTTCAATTCTTGAAATCCTTTTCATACTGGTTGGGAAGTAGCTACTGCTCCAAGATCCCCTCTTCAGCCCCTGGCTGACCTATTCCCCCTGACCCTGCTCTATACTTTCCATGATCCAGCAACTAAAGAGTTAGGGCCTGGCTCAGCATGTGGCTTTGGAAACCCTGCTCCAGGACTAAACCATTGCCCATTCTAATTAGTGAATGCAGGCCAGTGCTGGTGTTAATCTATTTTGACTAAAGATGAAGGGGTGCTCCAGCAGGAAGTTAACTCCGGATTTTTCAGTTGCTTGATCATGCACACCTGAGACTTAGCATGATCAACGATCCCACAAACCTGGCCATGGCTGACATTGTGTCTTGGTTTCTCTACTCCTAAAATGTGAGAGGTTCCTTTTGTAATTATGTCAGGAAACTTGCAAGAATGGAAACAGTGACATCATTAACCAGATGTACCAGTAAGGAATTTCATCCTGACCCTAATCAAAGGGGAAATTTAAGAGAGACCATTCCATAAAAGGAATTAGAGGAATCATTAAAACGAGGTTTGAAATGACAAGGTCTGGAATAGAGCTGGCAAAAAGAAGAGGTAGTTTTCTACAAGAAAATATCATGAAAATGAGAAAGCTAGATGGAGTCTCTCAGCAGCAATACTGGCATCTTAAAAGACAAATTATAAATGATCACATTCCTCTCATTCAGAGAGAGAGGCCTGCTGATTGGGCTCTTCTCTGTTATTTCCTAGAGGAACACCAAACACAGAGTATGTGTGGAGGCTCAAAATAATGTCATAAAGCTAATCACACCCCAATGTGTACTTTGCCCCACCAATACTCAGTCTACCCTCACATTCTGAAGGAAGCACAACAAGAAAACCAGGCTCAGGCAAGTTCCTTAACCTCTCTGAGCTTTGAAGGTTTTCATTAGTAAAACAAAGATAATTTTACCTATCATGGCGGTTGTGAGGCTTACAGTGAGAAAATGCACATATGAATCCTGGGCCCTTGGTACATGGATAGGTGCTCAGAAATGATGAGTTCTCTCTCCCTTAGCTCTTGGATATTTCCAGGTCACAGGTTATTACTAAGAATAAGAATTTAAGCTCAGCATAGACCTCCTACCTGATTTCTCATTCAGTCTTTCTAAAAGGCAGCATTAAAATTAGCAAAGCGTCTACCCTATGAAATCCAATCCCAGATCATTTCACGTCACCTGACATCTCTGGTCCTTCCACAGGACTGTTCAGCTCTGCTGGAGACAGCCCAATCAGTATGCCCATTGGTGCCATGTAATCTTCAAATTAAACTGACTCAATACAGAAACGCTCTTTGATGTGGCCCACCTCCTCAGCAGTCTCTTTTATTCATCATCCTTTCAACCTTAGTCTCCGCCTCACCACCATCTTCTCTCCATCATAGACCATCTCTTCTCCTAGTCAGGCAGAAAATTGATACTGCCTACAAGTTTATCTGAGTTTATCTGTATCTGCATTCCTCCTTTATCTCTTTGCATTCTGATTTGACAGGAGAGGAATCCTGACTCCTGCCTAAATTTAATCATCCCATCCTTACATAAATCTCATTCTTGTCATACACTGAGAACCATGTTACATCATTTATCTATTCTCTGTTTTGTAATTTCATCCACTAATTTTCTACTAGCTTCTTCTCATCAGCATTATAAACATGTTCAGATGTACTATCTTTTCAAAAAAACCTCACAATTGGCACTTTGTTCCACTTTAGCCCCTGCCTTTATTTTTTCTTTACAAACAACCTTCCAGAAAGAAGCTCCTATTCATCTTTCAGCCATTTTGTCTTTTGCTCTCAACACTCACTTTGTGAAGTCAGCAATGGATTCCTTGTGTTAGAGAAAAAGGATAATTTTACTTTTTAAAATGTATTTATTTTTTCTTTCCCTACCATGTGATAAAGAAATGGGATAGAAAAGTAGGTATTATTACTATCTTCATTTTATAGATGAGGAAGCTGAGGCTTAGCAAAGTTAAGAAATTTATCCAGGATCTAGTAGATATTCAAGATAAAACAGCTAGCAAGTAGAGAGCCAGGATTTGAACCTCGGTCTACCTCCTAATCTACAACTCATAGATTACAACTTCTCAGTCTCCTTTGTTGGTTCCTTTTCATCATTTGGCTGTTGTAGATCTCAATCCTCAGAAATTATGTTTCTCTATACTTACTCCTTTAGTAATCTCATCCAATCTCATGACTTTATTTTTTTTTTAATTTTTAAACCTTTTATTTTAAGTTTAGGGGTACATGTGCAGGTTTGTTACATCAGCAAACTTGTGTCATGGGGGTTGTTGTACAGATTATTTCATCACCCAGGTATTAAGCCTAGTACCCATTAGTTATTTTTCCTGATTCTCTCCATCCTCCTACCCTCCACCCTCTTATTGAACACAGTATGTGTTTTTAACCTCTATGTGTCTGTGTGTTCTCATCATTTAGCTCCCACTTATAAGTGAGAACATTTGGTTTTCTGTTCCTGCTTTACTAAGAATAATGACCTCCAGCTCCATCCATGTCTCTGCAAAGGACATGATCTCTTTCTTTCTTATGGCTGCATAGTATTCCATGGTGTATATGTACCACATTTTCTTTATCTAGTCTATCATTGATAGGCATTCAAGTTGATTCCATGTCTTTGCTATTGTGAATAGTGCTGCAATGAACATACATGTGCATGTGTCTTTATAATAGAACAATTTATAATCATTTGGGTATATACCCAATAATGGGACAGCTGGGTCTAATGATAGTTCTGTATTTAGGTCTTTGAGGAATTGCCACAATGGTTGAACTAATTCACACTCCCACCAACAGTGTTTAAGCACTCTTTTTTTCTCCACAACCTTGCCAGCATCTGTTATTTTTTGACTTTTTGATAGTAGTCATTCTGCCTGGTGTTAAATGGTATCTCATTGTGGTTTAGATTTGCATTTCTCTAATAATTAGTAATATTGAACTTTTTTCATATGCCTGTTGGCATATGTATTTCTTCTTTTGAAAAGTGTCTGTTTATGTCCTTTGCCCACTTTTTAATGAGGTTGTTTTTCTCTTGTAAATTGGCTTAAGTTCCTTCTAGATACTGGATATTAGGCCTTTTTCAGATACATAATTTTCAAAAGTTTTCTCCTATTCTGTATGTTGTCTGTTTACTCTGTTGATAGTTTCTTTTGCTGTGCAGAAGTGCTTAAATTTGATTAGATCCCATTTGTCAATTTTTGCTTTTGTTGCAATTGCTTTTGGCCTCTTCATCATAAAATCTTTGCCTGTGCCTATGTCCTGAATGGTACTGTCTAGATTATCTTCCAGTGTTTTTATAGTTTTGGGTTTTAAATTTAAGTTTTTAATCCATCTTGAGTTAATTTTTTTATATTGTGTAAGGAACGGGTCCAGTTTTAATTTCCTGCATATGGATAGCTAGTCATCCCAGCACCATTTATTGACTAGGGATTCCTTTTCCCATTGCTTGTTTTTGCAATCTCATGACTTTAAATATTGTAATGCTACAAAGATGGCCACCAAGAACTCCTCCCGTTGTTGTATGTGTACCTTGCTTCTCCTATCAGGTGGTGAAGTCCATTTCTCCTCCTCCTTGAATCTGGGCTGGCCTTGTAAGTTGCTTTGAACCATAGAATATACTAAAATGCAGTGAAATTAGAAAGTGCTAATTTTGAGACTAAGCATTAAGAGGCCTAGCAGCTTCTGCTTTTGCTTTCTTGTGAGCCAAGTCCCATGTATGAAGCTTGTAGTACATAAGTAAATGGTAAGAGACCATATGGAGAGAAAGAGATGCCATATGAGGGAGAACTGGGGCACCCCAGATGAGAGCCAGCACCAAGGCCCCAGGCATGCATGTAGCAGCTGTAGCTGAGCTTCCAGATAATTGCAGCTACACAAGTCATGAGAAACACACAAAATCATGAGAAGTAATAATTTATTGTCACTGTAAGCTATTAAGTTTTAGAGCAGTAGATAACTAAAAACAAATGCCATAAACATACTGATAACTTCCAAGTTTGTATCTCCAGATTCAACCTTTCCCCTGAACTTGAACTTCAGACTTACATATTCAACTCTTACTAGATGGCTAAGAAGCAGCTAATAGGATACTCATTTTTTGGCAGTGGCTTTATTGAGATATAATTCATACATATACCATACAATTCACCCATTTACAGTGTACAATTCAATAGTTTTTAGTATATTCATGTAGATGTAGCACAGACCTTTGATTCCAGCCTCACTACCCCCAAAACCCATCCTTGTTCTTATTTTCTTGGCCAAATGTTTTTAAGCCCCAAATCTAGGAATCACCATTGGTTCCTCTCTTTATGTCCTGCTCCTCATCTGACCCATTAGCAAGTTTTGACAGGCTTATCTTTCAAACATACCACAAATCTAACTACCTCCTCCCACTTCCACCCCTCTTGTCTTAGTTATACCAACGTCTCTTCTTTCCAGGTTTATTGCGGTAGCCTCCTAATTAGTCATCTTAACTGTCTTTCTAGCTGATCATCCACTCGTGTGCCTGTCAGTCAAGTTTCTCACAAAACAGGGTGATGATTTAAAAACATGGATCTTGTCACTCTCCTGCTCAAAACCCTTCACTGACTTCCTATCATGGAATAGAATCCAAACCGCTTACCATAGCCCACTAGACTCACCCTTACTCATGCTGTTCCAGACATATTGGTTTTCTTTTTTTTTTTCTTTTACCTCCAAGCCATCAAACTCATTCCTGCCTTAGGGCCTTTTCACTACTTCCTCTAGCTGGAATGCTTCTTTCCTTCCTTAATCAGGCCTCTGCACAAATGTCACCTCAGAAAGGCTTTCAGTAACCCTGTTATCTAAAGTAAAAGTCCTCCCCTTTCCAAACAAAAAGTCTTACCCTGATTTATATTTTTTCTAGCACTTGTCTCTCTCTGACATTATATCTTTAATTTGGTTGTCTATGTGTTTGTCATTTGTTTCCCCTATAGAGGCAGCTTTGGAAATGCTCTTCTCAGATCTTCTTCAAATGAACATCTGGCAGGTAGCATGGAAACTGTGCTAGCCTCTCGGAGCTTATTTCTTCATTCATCATGTGGGATTATCTAGCTCCTATCCAGGTTACATAACTATAGTGAGGACAAATCATATATTTTAAAACCTTTAGGTAAATTTATTTTGTTAACTTTACAATTTTTTTTACAAAGATAAGATTTTTTTTAAAGATCCATTACAGCCTGAGAATGATGATCCATTAGAGAACTGCTTTTTAAAATTCTGAGTCTACCTTTAATATGAGGATGCCCTCTGTTGTTCTCCTGTATAACTGATTCACAGTAAATATGAGATGTGGTCTGTATCATCATTCTATACAAGACTATTAGAGAAGGAATAATCCTCAGAGATCACCTAGTCTCATTTTAAACATGAGAGAGCTAAGCACAGACATAATGATAAAGTGCATAAAAGCAGTCAAACCAGGACCAGAAAGTAGTCAGAATGGCAATAGACAAGTATGAAAATACTACTGAGTTTGACTTAAATGTCTAAGTTAACTTTATTATCTTGCCTTAACACTTGTTATACCTCCCAAATTAATAATCCACATTAAAATAATTATTGATGGTATCTATCGGTCACCCAAGACAGAAACCCCAAAGTCAGTTTTAATTCTGTTCTCTCTTTTATGTACCACATTTTGTTATGCAGTCTCATTAATTCTACCTTCTAAATCTCTTTCACCCTCTTCTCCATGTGGGCTGCCCTCATTTAAGCCTTCATCTTTTTAAGTCTGTTTTATTTCAATAGCCTCCTAAGTGTTTTGGAATCCTCCAGGGCCGCTCACATTTTTTTAATTCAATATCATTCTTACTTAATTTGTTATAATATTCCAGGGGTTAGGCTAGATATGGAGAATAAAAAAATGAAGTGGACATAGTCAGTGGTCTAAAGGAACTAGAAATCTAATAGAGAGATATAAATATGTAAATAAATATTGATTTCTTATTACTCCAAAATACCACCAAAACAAACTGTTGATGAGACAAAGCTGAGTTTATTCTCTTTGCAGTAGGGGGCAGCACTACCTTAACAGACTTTAGTAGTGTGTACACATGGTGAAGGTGAATTTGGGATATTTATGAATTTTGAAGTCTGGTTTAAGGCAGGTCTTTCAATGGGAATGGGGCTTTGTTATAATTGATTAAGAATCATGACACAGAGGATTAAGATTGGTAGACCCAGCACATAAGGATTTTGAGGAGTGGAGTTCAAAGAGTCTTTGCGTGTAACTATTGCTTGATGTTCCTGATGAGTTGATCGTTTTTTCAGCAAGTCCCTGGGATGTACAATAAAGTTGATTTGCAACTTTCAGTTTCCTAAGCAAAAGTTTCCTGGAATAGTGAAGTTATGTTGATGAGACAGTAGAATAGTAAAATCATGTTGATTTAAGCAGAAGACTGTGTGGTGGTAGATAGTTTCATTTCTTAAAAATACAGCAAAACATTATAGACACATGTATGGAATACTATGGGAGCATGAAAGAGGGGGTGATCAGTGATCCCTAGAGTCAGAGTGAGGAAGAATTAGAAAAGACTTTACAGACTTGAGCTGTGTTTTAAAAGGTAAATCATATTCCATTTATGGATATATCACATTTTATCCATCCATTCATCAATTGTTAAACATTTGGGTTGTTTCCGCTTTGGAGCTACTACAAATAATGCTACTATGAACACTCATGTATACATTACACTTTTTTAATTACATTAAAGCATATGTTTTAATTTCTTTGAGTATATACCTAGGAGTAGAACTGCTGGGTCTTATGGTAACTCTATGTATAACTGTTTGAGTAACTGCCAAACTATTTTCCAAAGAGGCTGAACCATTTTACATTTCTACCAACAATGTATAAGGGTTTAAATTTCTCCACATCCTTGTCAATGCTGGCTATTTTCTGTTTTGTTCGTTTAATTGATTGTAACTATCCCAGTGGTGTGAAATGGTATCTCATTGTGGTTTTGACTTGCATTTCCCTAATGACTACTGATGTTGAACATCTTTTCATATACTGGGCATTTGCATATATTCTTTGAAGAACTGTCTTGTAAATACTTTGCCATTTTTAATTGGGTTATTTATATTTTTAATATTGAGCCGTAAAATTGCATTACTTTGGATACAAGTTCCTTATCAGATATATGATTTGCAAATATTTCTCCCACTCTGTGGCTTGTCTTTTCACTGGTATTCTTTGAAGCACAAAAGTTTTAAACTTTTTTTTATTGAGGTGAAAGTCGTATAACATAAAATTAATAATTTAAAGTGAACAATTCAGTGACATTTAGTGCATTTAAAATGCTGGGCAACATTTTGGTAACAAAATATTTTTATCATCTCTAAAGGAAACTCTGACCCATTAAACAGTTTTTCTCTACTCCTCCTTTCCTCTAGCCCCTGGCATCTACCATTCTGTGTTCTGTCTTTATGGATTACCTATTCTGGACAATTCAGATAAATGGAATGATATGTGACCTTTTATATCTTGTTTCTTTCACTTAATGTAATGTTTTTAAGGTTCTTTTACATTGTAGCATGTATGAGTATTTCATGTCTTTAGGTGGCTGAATAAATAGGAAAGTATGTATCCTCTACCTTTGTCCTACTTTTTCAAAATTGTTTTGGCTATTTATTTCGGGCCCCTTGCAATTCCATACTAATTTTAAATTTTGCCTTTCCATGTCTATGAAAAAGCCATTGGAATTTTGATAGAGATTGCATTGAATCTGTAGATTTCTTTGGGTAATATTGCCATCTTAACAATATTAAGTCTTCTAATCCTTGAAAACAGGATGTGTTTTCATTTTACTAGGCCTTTAATTTCTTCTAGCAATGTTTTATAGTTTTCAGTGTACAAGTCTTTTATCTCTTTGATTGAATTTATTTCTAAATATTTTATTTTTTAAATGCTATTGTAAGCAAAATTGTTTTCTTAAATTCCTTTTCATTGCTGGTGTATAGAAATACAACTGAATTTATGTTTGTTTGTAGATCTTTTAACTTATAACTTTACTGACTTTGTTTATAGCTCTTGTAGGTTTTTTTGGTGGATTCTTTCAGATTTTCTATATATAGGATCATGTCATCTGCAAATAGAGATTATTTTACTTTTTCCTTTCCAAATTGGATGACTTTTGTTTCTTTTCTTGCCTACTTGATCTGACTAGAACTTCTAGTACAACGTTGAATAACAGTGATAAAGCAGGCATCTTTGTCTTGCTCCTGATTTTAAGGGACTATTTTCAGTCTTTCATCACTGAGGCGGATGCTAGCTGTGGGTTTTGTGTAAATGACCTTTAACATGCTGTGGAAGTTCTCTTCTACTCTTAATTTGTTGAAAGCTTTTATCAAAAAAGGGTGTCTGGACTTTCTCAAATGTTTTTCCTGTCTTAATTGAAATTATCATGTGTTTTTTATTCCTTCTTTCTGTTAATGTGGTATGTTACATTGATTAATTTTCTTATACTAAACAACCCTTTTGTTCCTGGGATAAATCCCACTTGCTCATGATGTATAGTCCTTTTCACATGCCACTGAATTCAGATTGATAGAATTTTATTGAGAATGTTTATACCTATATTCACATGAGATACTTGTAGTTTTCTTTTCCTGTGATGCTTTCATGTAGCTTTGGTATCAAGGTAAAACTGACTTCATAGAATGGTCCCTTTTCTTCTGTTTCTTGGGAGAGTTTGAGAGAAAGTGATATTAATTCTTCTTTATATGTTTAGTAGATTTCACCAGTGAAACCATCTCATCCCGGACTTTTCTGTTCTGGCAGTTTTTTTTTTTTTTTTTTTTTTTTAATATTGATTCGAACTTTTTAATTGTTATAGATATGTTTGGATTTTCTATTTCTTCCTGAGTCTGTTTAGGTAATTTGTGTGTTTCTCAGAATTTATCCATTTGTTCTAGGCTAATTTGTTGTTGTGCCAAACAAACTTTGATGGAGTCCAGTTTTTCTACTTTTTTCTTTTGTTGCTTACGCTTTCATTGTCATATCTAAGAAAACTTTGCTTAACTCTAGGTAATAATAACTCTAGTTTCTTGTTTCCTATGTTTCCCTTTGAGACCTTTATAGTTTTAGCACCTACATTTACCTCTATAATCCATTTTAAGTTAATTTTTGTATTAATATATGATATCAGATAAGGATTTAGATGTATTGTTTATTTCTGTATATGGATGTATAATTGTTCCAGCATAATTTTTCAAAATAATAGGAGTCTGACGCTGATTAGTTCCCCAAACTTGGTACAAATTTTAGCATCAGGGTGAGGATGTTGCAGGGAGATCTTTAGTTTGGTGTCAGTTTGGCAGAGGGAAGTACAGCTATCTGGGAAAGGCTTTGCTTGTTGGGCAATTCAGAACAAGGAGGGACATACTAACATTGCTTTCATGTCTCAGACCTAAGGCAGAGTGCAGCAGGCTGGCATTTGTGTTCATCATAGTCATTTCCAGTGCTCATGCTGTTCTCCAGCTGCCTGACATTTATCTAACATGCAGGAACTGAGTTGAGCTGACTTTTTATTTTTTTGAGACACAGTCTCGCTCTCTTGCCCAGGCTGGAGTGTAGTGGCATGATCTCTGCTCACTGCAACCTTTGCCTCCTGGATTCAAGCAATTCCTGTGCCTCAGCTTCTCAAGTAGCTGATACTACAGGTGCATGCCACCACATTTGGCTAATTTGTGTGTGTGTGTGTGTGTGTGTGTGTGTGTGTTTTAGTAGACATGGAGTTTTGCCATGTTGCCCTGGCTGGTCTTAAACTTCTGAGCTCAGACAATCCACCTGCCTCGGCCTCCCAAAGTGCTAGGATTACAGGCGTGAGCCACCGCGCCCGACACTAGCTGACATTTTTTTTTTTCTCTCTCATTTCTTTCTCTCAGGACTCTACCCTCTGCTTCCCAAAGTGGCTGCAGGTAACCTGGGAGATTAGTTGGTGGTAGGGGTGGATAGTAGTATTAGTAATAGTAATAGTTATAGCAGATAACAAGATGGAATCTGGAGAAATAAACAAGAGGTACTTGGCAGGAGGTGAGGAAGAAGAAGGAATAGTGGAACTAGAAAGCTGCTGGAATGACCACGAAGGATATCCAAAAACCCAGCCATGAGCCTTTAGCTTTTGCAGAAAGGAGAGATAGAGAACTTTAGTAGTGCACCAGCTGGTTACGACAACATTTAAGTTGGGTAAAAGTCAGAGGGATGGGGCAGGGAAGACTGAGTACTCGGAAGCATTAGTAGAAGGGAAACTAGAAAAAAAAAGGAAATTTCCATTTCGCTGTAGAGAAAATTCAAAAAGTACGAACATAGGTAGGAAACAGCTTCTTCCTCTTCTCGGGCAAACACTGCTCACACTCTCTTGGGGCCCAACTTTGATTCTTAGGCCTTGCTAGAAGATCAAAGCCACCCTGATACTCTTGCTTTAATCTAATGGCTGAGAAAAATAGAATTTTGCCCTACCCAGATAACATGTAGAGTTTATTAAGAACTGTGACAGGCCTGTGGAAATGATTAACTGGAGAAGAGGGTTTATTTCCATTGCATCATTCAAACTGCACTCTGAGGGGCAGTGCGGTGGAGTCAAAAGATCACAAGCCTTGTAGCCTGACAGTCAAGGGTCCAAATCTTGGTTCTGCCATTTTACTCCTTGTGCACCTTTGGATGAGTTACTTAACCTGAGTTCTGATTTTTCTTCATCCAAAAAGCAGATTATATGTACCTCACAGAGTTTTTCAGGGAATTAAACGAGAGACTGTCATTAAGCCCCTTGTACAATGTCTGGTACGTATACTAGGAACTCAGTATGTGCCGGTTTCTCCCCCTGTGTCTTATCACTGACTGCATCGTAGGCACGAACTGAAGCTGTCTCCTGTTTCTAAAAGCTTTGTCCCCAAAGTTCTACTTTTAGTATTTTTATTAAATTTTGAAGCTGTATTAAAAAGAAACAACCTAAAGAACATAAAACATTTTATAATTAAGGATGTTCACTGGGTTTGTTTATAGTAAAACAAAGAAAAATTATTTTGAGCACCTCAAATGTAAGTGAATGTTATTTATTTAAAACTACTTCCAAAAACAAAAATAAATTAAAAATTACATCCATGCGGGCTTTTAATAACACACTGATATGTTTGCATTCTACTATTAAGGTAACAAAATGTATATATACAATTCTATATGCACCTATCTTAATTGTTGTAAAAATATATCAAAACAATACTGAGATGAAATACATCAAAATAGTAATGATGGTTGATCTACCTTTGGGAAGAAGGTTATGGGTAACTTTTTAAAAAACTCTCCTACCATGCACAAAACATTACTTTCATACTGAAAAAAATTTTAATTNTTTTGAAATGGAGTCTCGCTCTGTCGCCCAGGCTGCAGTGCAGTGGCACGATTTCAGCTCACTGCAACCTCTGCCTCCCAGGTTCAAGCGATTCTCCTGTCTCAGCCTCCTGAGTAACTGGGATTAAAGGTGCATGGTACCATGCCCAGCTTATTTTTTATTTTTAGTAGAGATGAGGTTTCACTATGTTGGCTAAGCTGGTCTCAAACTCCTGAGCTCAAGTGATCCACCCACCTCGGCCTCCCAAACTGTTGGGATTACAGGCGTGAGCCACCATGTCCAGCCACCACAGACCAATTTTTAAGAGGCCCTTGAAGAATGCTCTACAGTAACAAGAGTGATCTACAACTGTATGCAACAATATGGATACATTTTACAAACATAACTTGAGCAAAAGGAACCAGATGAAAACACATAGAGAACTCAATTTCTGTAAAGTACAAACAGAAGCAAAATGAATCCACGCTGTTAGTAATTGGGATATTGATAACCCAGGGCAGGGGCAGGTATTAAATTTATATCTGGCCTTTTTTGCTCAATGTTACATTTCTGAAATTCATTGTGTGTGGGTGGGGGGTGGGGAGCAGTGACTAAAAAGGGGTACAAGGGGGATTTTGGGATCTGGTAATGCTCTGTTTCATGATCTGGGTGCCAGATATGCTTAGTTTGTGAAAATTTAACATCCTTATTAATGGTACAATTTTCTATATGCATGTTATACTTCAATATAAAATTTAAAAATAGGATAGAAAAATAGATACATATATGAACAGATGATAGAGATAAACAGATAGATGACAGATATACATATATAGATGATAATGTACTGAGTGAATGTACATCATCATTTGTGTCTTAGCTGGAGAGCCACCTTTAAAACAAAAAGACAAACTTGTTTTGACCACAAGATGGCAGCATTAGTTGCTTGGAAATCAAATTCCAGGGTGCTTCAGCACAAACATTTCGAGAACCAAATATACAGTGGATACATATGGACATAAAGACAGGAACAATAGACACTGGGGACTATAAGGGGGGAGGCAAAGGTTTAAAAACTACCTATTGGGTACTGCGTTCACTACCTGGATGATGGGTTCAGTCGTACTCCAAACTTCAGCATCATGCAATACACCCATGTAACAAACATACACATGTAGCCCCCGAATCGAAAATAAAAATTGAAAAAAAAGCTATACATATTTGGGTTAGCCAAAGAGAATGTAGAGATTTTATATTCTGACCTTCTTTAATTTTCCAGATTAAAATATAAAATGCCGTAGAAGGACTATTTGCCCAAGGACACTCTGCTAGTTAGAAGATAAACTAGGTTGAAAATCCAGGTTTCTGGGCTTGCTCTGCCACACTTAAAAACTCCCTATTTTCAGCTATGCTTTCTTTCTATCCCACTGTGGAAGAGGAAGTTTATTAAGAAGAAGCAATCCTCCTTTTATAACTCCAGAAAACAGAAGTGTCAAACAGAATAGAAAATTCATGAGCAGAACTGGCTGCACTGACAGGCTGAAGCTTGAGATTTCCTTACATGGACTTTTAAAAACATCACATGGCCAGTTCTGTCTGAGCTGGCTCAAGCTTTTACTTCCTTAGATGTGAAAGATAGACCCTGTGACCTCTCTGGGATTTGTTTGTTCTCTCTCTTCCCCTCTTTCTTTCTTTTTTGGGTTCATCCATATATCATCATATAATTTTGCTTTATATTTTTTTCTTAGGCAAGAAGTATTGAAGCCAGTTCTCAAAAAACATTGAATGCCTGCTATGCACAAGAAAGGCATAGCACTGTTTCACCAAACAGACCCTCGAAGGTCGGAATTATAAGGTGAGGGGGTCAAATTTAGCTTGATGTTTCCTTTCCCTCTTCTCTCTTTTGTAAAATGGCAATGCAGGAATTTTAATGTAAATCTTTTCTAAAGAACTGCTAAGCATTCTCTGGCATCACTTATATTTCATAAATGGCCAAGGTCATTCCTGAAACCTAATAAGAAACCATGATTGTCAATTACTCTGCAGCCCAGTGAGTCCAGACTCCAGCTACTCCCACTGTTACCCCTAGTCCTGCTTCTTGTCACCAACAAGCATAAAGGACACTGTCAGAAAAGCTTCTGAAAGGGAAAACACAGGTTACCAGAACACTTGGTGGCTAAGGGAAAAGTTTTGGTTTATTTATTTTTCTGGGTAACTAAAGGATAACCAAAAAAGGCATCATTGCTTCAATCCTTGTGGATGAAAATCTTCTGTGTGCCCCTTCTATGTTAGGAAGTAAGAGAATCTGGAGAACATAGTCAGAGTAGATGATTTCATCAACTACCATGTTCAAGGAATGAAGATGGTAACTGGAATATAAGAGCTTTGGAAGTAGTCCAGTCCTTCATTTTACAAATTAGGGAACTGAGGCCCTGAGGAGGAAGTGAACTACCTAAGGCAAGGTCACATGAGTCACAGAGCTGGGAAGGCAGAGAACTAGCTTCCATGTGAGCTTATGTCTTCTAAAATTGGGAAGAAAAATAATCCCATTTAATTTGGGGGTCCTGGCTAGCTTAAATAGAAGTCATGAGTTTCCCTGTTCATCTAGTTCTTCTCTGTCAGCCAGAACTCTACTGACAAAGTAAAAGATTGAGGTAGTTTTCTGAATCATTTGGACTGAAACCGCATTGCATAGCTATAGCCTTTAAATATATGTGGTGTGGTTATAAAGCAATGTGACCGGTTTCCACAAACCACAGAATAAAACTGGGCACACTATTATATATTCATACTGCAGGCTCTGGATTTTCCATGGATACAGGGGACAGGAAATCCAGAAATAACCCCCAAGCTTGTTTTGAAACCTGTTTCTACCTCCACCTTCAATAAACCTTTTGCAAAAGGCCATGAAGGAGAAGCACATTGAGTTAGCCATGCCGTCACATTTCTTATCTTTTCTCTTGTGCCTATTTTGTCACTTACTGGTGCTAATACCAAGGCAAGTGTAAAAATGGACAAATGAAAGCAGGGGTGATAAGGAGATGAAAAATAAAAAAAAAGCAGTGTGTATCTCAAAGAAAGATGGTGAAATCAACATGCACAAGATAAAAGATAAGAAGAAATGTGACGGTATGGGTAAGTCAATTTTGTTTCTCCTTAGTAGCCTTTTAGAAAAGAACCCCAAATAATTTGTGTGCATATTGAAGTTTGTGAGGCACTGATGTAGCAAAAATAACTCTGGATTTAGACTTGGAAAACCAGATTTCTTTCCTTGCTTCTGCCACTCTGTGGTTTAATAAATTTATCCAAGTGACTTCCTTTCCCTGAGCTTCAGTTTTCTCATGAGCAAAATGAGAGATTCAACCAGAATCTCTTGGTGGCTTCTGAAGGTTTTTAAGCCCCAAAGTTCTAGAATTCTAATTAACAGTGAACACTTGACCTTGGGTGCTTCCTTGTAAATATAAATAGCTCAACTTCCTTCAGGTTAATGAAGTTTATGATCGAAAACCAGGTGGTAAACACTGGCTTCCTTGGATATTTCCAATTCCTGCTTTCAGTTTGCCCCAACCCCCATGGCCCTTCCAGGCATTCTGAGATGAGGTGGTCATGGTTGTCACCATTCCAGTTTTGCAAAGTGAGCCCGCATGAAACTACAGGAGAAGGTTGCTGTGCTGATGGTGGGAAGAAATCAACATTTGAAGTTTTCCCTCCAGTGCTAGAGTGGACAAAGGTAAATTATCAAGACAAAGAGAAATACAGATCTTTTCAAAAACTGATCTCAGTTCACATGGCATTTCCTCCTCACAGGATCACCTAAGAATAAAGTATTAATTTTACCCTCAGTGTTGATTTTACTCTTTCTGTTCTTCCATCTCTGAAATAAGGTCAGGTTTACCCTACCACCATTTAACCATGGCAACCAGCTCCCACTTCTTGATGGCAAGAGTGACAATGAATTTGCGGCCATTTTAAAAAAATCTCTATAGGATCCAGGAGATAAATAACACTGAGGGAACTCTCTTAACACTGCCGAGGATTCCTTTTTCCCATCTATCTTGGGGTCCACACAAGAAAGCAAGCTCATCTCACATCGTATCTTAGTTCAATGGATCTTAAAATTTTGGCCAAAAAGGATAAAACAAGTGAGAACATGGAAAAAAGTGTTCATGCTTTCTCTCTGTCTCTTAATCTCTCGTTTTAAACTCCCTTTTCCCCTCTTTTTCCTTCCCATTTTTATAAGATCTAGATGAACAACACCCACTCTCTGTCTCCTTTCCCCTGAGCTGCACCCTGATCCTGCTTAAATTTTCACGAGCTGGGGAATGGTGTCTTCCTGCACCAATCCTTTGGGATCAGAAAGAATAAAAAGAGCAAACTATGCAGAAAAGAAGGGATCCAAGAGAGCCAAAAGAAAGCAAGGGTTTGTTTGCCTTATACCAGTTCTATTTATATTTCCTACACTCCACCCTAGCAGGGTGGTCTAATTGTGTGGCTCTATGGACTCCAGAACTCCGCTTTATTTTTGATCCACACCAGAGCTCCTACTCTGAGCAGGAGGAGAGACTTTTAGTTCCCCACTTCTCCCCCTTTCCAGAGTTACAATGTGTGCCACTTAGCTAACATTTATTACTTATTCTGTGCCAGGCACTGTGCCAAATACTTTACACTCATTATCCCATTTAAGCCTCACAGCAACCCTATGAGGTACATAACATCATTCCTGATTGCAGGTGAGAAAACCAAGGTATGGTGAGTTGAAATAACTTGTTCTGGCTCACAATGTTAGTATAAAGTAGAACTTAGTTTAGAACCCAGGCAATCGGACCCCAAAGCCTGTGGAAATCTCTGTGTATTTATCTCAGTCAAGCAAGAGGGTCAGAAGGACAATAGTAGTTATCATAAAGCTATAAGAACAGTATATTTATAGTCAATAAGACTTTTGCTTAAGGGCTATATGCAACTAACTGGTAAAAATAACCAATATCAATAAAAGTAGATTTTTAAGAGAGGCTGGGTAATAATAATAATGGTAGTTAACATTAACCAAAAGCTTAAAATGTGCCAGGAGCTAACGAAGTATTTTACTTATATTAATTTGTTAAATACAACAACCTGGGTGGTAGGTAACATTGTTATTATATTTGATAATTGAGTAATACAGAGCATAGAGAAGAAGGTAAGTAACTTTCCCACATTGAACTGAAAGGAAGACACAGCAAAGATTTAAACACAGGCAGCTAAACTTGGAAGTACATGCTCTTAACTATTATGCAATACTGCCTCTCTTGATTGTATCTGCTCTTAAAAGTTGAAATTATAGACACTATTAATCTTTCTGGGAAGATTAAGGGATATAGCCTACCCTAAAAGCACATGGTATTAAACATCTAAGAGCTATTTTGGTCAAGGTCTTGCATCCCCACTGACAAGAGTTTTATTTTATTTTGCTTTTTTATTAGTGTAGTAACAGTACTTTGCATGTACTAGATGCTCAATAACCAATTTTACGATGGTGTTATTATCTCACTTAATCATATTCTATGAGCTTCAGGATCATGCAAGCTAAATCAAAACAAATCACTTATTTCCTGCTTAAATGTGGTGAACATCATCAGTGCATGAGGCTGTGTACTAACCATTTGGAGAAACACAAGATATAAAATCAGTCATTAACAGCTCTGCAAAAACCCGATCTTATTATTTCTTGTATGTTTGCAGCACTACTCTTTTCCTCTAGAAAGATTATCTTTTTATATCTGATTCCTTAATTCTGGAGTTTATAGGTTTCCATAAGTTAGTTTTTCTGT
>NW_016107607.1:2774601-2793341 GCF_001604975.1 Cebus imitator
TAGAGATGGGGTTTCACCATGTTGACCAAGATGGTCTCTATCTCTTGACCTCGTGATCCACCCGCCTCGGCCTCCCAAAGTGCTGGGATTACACGCTTGAGCCACCGCGCCCGGCCTGTTTTTTCTTTACTCCTATCTCCACCACTTTTCTAGGTATGTTTTCTCCTATGGAGATGGCTCTCTGCCTTGCCATATTCCAACTACCATGCCTGGGGAGTTGCAGCTGCCAACCAGTTTCTTACCAGTTTGTTAGAGGAGTGAGGGCAGAAACCTAACATGGATGCAGCTTGCCTTTTCTTTCATAAGGCACTTTCAGTGAATGTCAACCCATCAGTCTACCACATCAAGTACAAATCTTTCTGATTTTTCAGGTCATTTATATCTGGCCCCACCCTAATTCATCAAACCCATTTCTCCCTGCTCCTATATAAAGATTTTCTGTCAGGCAGATAGAGCTCTTTCACCAGAAATGACCACCTTCTTGTGATTGTTCACTCAATTTTTCCTTCCTCCTGCTACCACTAGAGCTTGTACCAACTCAAGCTAACACTTAGTGGTATTCTTGTAATACACACTCATTATCTCATGTATCAGTTTGGAGTTCCCAACTGTATTGTCAGTGCCTCTAAAGCTCATGCTATTCTGCTGTAGCACCCTCGATTCCTTTATGTCACCAATGTCTACTATCCTCTCAATCCTAGCTTTTCATTAAAGTCAGCTGGTGTCTTTGGCTGGTGTAAGGTGTCTACTCCAGATTACAAAATTGTTAATGAAAGGAAAGATCACATACAGATTAAAAGAGAGGAAGAGTCTCAAATTAATAAACTCCTACATCAAGTGCCAAAATTAAGAATTAAATAAGTCTAGATTAAGCAAAAAGAAAGAAATAAAGAGGAGAAATCAATGAAATTGGAAAAAACGGAAAAAAATGAAATCAAGAGCTCGTGTTTTAAAAAGATAAATAACATTGACAAATGCGTACCAAGACTGACAAAAAAGAGAAAACACACAAATTACCATATGAAGAGTGAAACAGAAGATATCACTACAGACCCTGCAAAAATCAAAAGGATAATAAGGGAACATTATGAGCAAAGTCTATATACATAAATTTGGCCACTTAGACTAAATGGACCACTTTCTTGGAAAACATAAATTATCACAATTTACCTAATACAAAATATGTTATTTGAATAATCTCATAACTAGTAATAACATTGAATTATTATTTTTATAACTCCAAAAAAATTTCCAAGCCCAGACGCTCTTACTGGAGAACTATATACCAAATTTTAAAGAATAATTAACACATTTCCACACAATCTCTTCCAGAAAATGAAAGAGGGAGTATTTTCCAATTCATTTTACAAAACTAGAACTACCCTGATAACAAAATAAAACAAAAATTGTTTTTAAAAAAGAGAAAAAAAAAACAGAAAGAAAGAGGAAAAGGAAGAAGACTACAGACCATTGTCTTTCATGAATATAGATGTAAAAGTCCTTTAAAAATATTAACAAACAAGTCCAGGCATGATGGTTCATGCTTGTAATTCTAACACATTGCGATGCTGAGGCAGGTGAATGCCTTGACCTCAGGAGACCAGCCTTAGCAACATAGTGAAATTTTTTCTCAAAAACAAAACAAAAAACAAAACACAAGAAACAAAAAAACAACTATCCAGGCATGGTGGCACATGCCTATGGTTCAGCTCCTCCAGAGGCTGAGGTAGGAAGATCACTTGACATCAGGAGGTTGAGGCTGCAGTGAGGTGTGATCATGCCACTGCACTCCAACAGAGCTAGACCCTGTCTCAAAAAATGAACAAACAAACAAAAAATTAACAAGTAAAATTCAGCAATATAGAAAAAGAATTACACATCATGATCAGTGAGATTTACTCATGTTGTGATCACATGCGTAAGCATAAAATCCAGTAACATTGAACCTTTTTGGTTTGTAAATCCTATTTTTTTCCCTTTATTATTTAAAAGACAAATGAATAAATTGATAATTACAAATCTATCTTAATGGGCACACAAATGTGTAAAGATGCAATTTGTGACAATAACAACATAAAGAGGGCATGGAGCTATAAAGCAGCAGTGTGTGTGTGTGTGTGTGTGTGTGTGTGTGTGTATGTGTGTGTGTGTGTTTTGAGATAAGGTCTCACTCTATAGCCTAGTTTGGAGTACAGTGGTATGAACAAAGCTCGCTGTAGCCTGGAGCTCCTGGGCTCAAGTGACCCTCCTGCCTCAGCCTCCCTAGTAACTGGGATTACAGGCATGAGCCATCATGCCCAACTTTTACTTTTTATAGAACGGGGTCTCCCTATGTTTCTCAAGTTGGTTTCAAATTCCTGGGCTCAAGTGATCCTTCCTCATCAGCATCCCCAAGGCAGCAGTATTTTTAATACTATTGAAACTAAGTTTTTGTTAATTCAAACCTGATTGCTATAGTTAAGGGGTTAATTGCAATCCTCGGAATGACTACAACAAAACAACTTAAAAACATAGAGAAAAAGAAACAAGAAGGAAATCAGCACTAGGGGAAGAAAGAACAGTGAATACAAAAAAAGGCAGTAATGGAAACAAAGCAAAATCACAGAAGTAAGCCTTTCTTTGCCAGGAGTTACTGTAAATGTTAAGGGAATAAACTTCACAACTAAAAGACAAAATTGATGGAATGGATAAAAAATACGATCCTGTCTGCATATGCTCTGTACAAGAGACTCATTTTAGATTAAAAAAAAAATTACTAATACATGCAGCAGCCTTTTTCTGTTATTTGTACAGATAAATGCGGGAATCATTGAAATGTGCCTCATCTTCTCTCCTTCCTCACAAGAAACCGAAAGAACTTAAGCAGTCTCCTCACAAGACTTTCACCCCAGTGAACTCCACCCTATATGCATTTAGATCTTGCATTTACGCTAAAGAGTCTACCTCCTACCTAGCAGGGATCAAAGCCATATCTCAAGGCTCCGATCTATGAATGGATTTCAGGTTTTAATATGACAAAGACACAGGGATAGGATTTGGAGGACTGGGGAAGGAGGGGTAGAGCAAAAGGACCTTTACTATACCCTTGATAAAATACACAACATACAACCTGGGAAATAAAAGACAGGCTCCTGGAATATGGTTGTACTTGTTTTTTCTTTTTTCTTTTTTTTTGCACCTGCCCACATAACTTTACAAATAAATCAAGGAATAGGTAACTGGCTCTTTTTACTAGTCTAGAAATGCTGATTCTTGTCTTCTGAGAAATGAGTGACTTTCTCTTCTCGTAAACAGTAAAGCAAAGCTCTGCAAATTATCTGAAAGACAGCAAGGTTCTCCCCTGATTAATTTTCTTATGTCACCTTGTTCTTCTTACCAAATGTGGAAAGCATGTGGTGTGCTTCAGTTTCAAATAAGAGCTGCTGGTTTGGATTCATGAAGGCTTTTTCTTGTTAGATTTTTTGTTTGTTTGAACAAGAGGATTTCAGTTAAATTTTTTCAAATATTTTATTATGAAATTTCAAAGATACAGAAAAGTTGAAAGAATTTTACAGTTAACACTTGTTTACCCAACACCTAGATTCTACAACATTCCATTGTATGGATGTATAAGAGTTACCACTTATTGAAGGATATTTGTGTTGTTTCTAATTTTTGGCTATTTTTCTTGCTATTTTTTGGTGATTATTAATAGTACTTCTATAAACATTCATGCCCAGGGTTTTTATGTATTGTTATTTAATATTTTATTTCCATCTTTTAAAAAGCAAACTCTGCAATGATTAGTATATTAGTATCATCCAGGACTCAGATTTTCAGTATTATTCCTGAAACTACATAAAAAATACAAATAAAAAAAGTAAGTCAAAATTATTTAACAAAACAACACTCCATCACAAAAGCATGTAGAATTACAAGAATGCCATTTTAAAATACTGGCACTTTAAGATAATGATAGTCTCAAAAACCACAACATTGTCAAATTTCCCTAAACTGCTAAGCAGAAAAGAAGCTGACTCTGATTAATAAGTTTAAAGAAAAATCAAATTCGAATAAATCGAAGAATTCATACTGAGATGCAAAGCTTAAGTGTCTTCTTTCATCACATCTATTTGATTTATAAAGAAGTAAACCACACTATAGGAAAATATGCCCTATTTTAAATCTGACATTGTCATTTTAAAAGCTGGCCCAATCAATTAGAAATAATTTTAATAGGAAGTCTCAAGTTTCCTGAACAATTCATATTTAGAGAAACAGGAAAAGACCTTTACAGCTAGATACAGATTCCATCTGCTCTTGAAAGCAAAATGAACCTGGTGTCTCATTTGGAACTGTGGAGACCACTCGGCTTCTGCATCTCTTTTGCTGGGAACTATTCGGCCGTCTTGGAAAACCCCTTCAGCTCTTCTTTAATGTAGGAACTGCAAAATGTAACTCACATTACATGGTAATGGGAGTGAAAGAATATAAAGTTCTCATGTAAAAATTAAAACATACTTTGTTATTAGTCCTTCAAAAACAGACTTTCAAAATGTTTGATTCTCATAACCCCTTGTTGTGAGTAGCTTGGTTACTTTTCACTTTATAAATATAAGTGGGTTATATGAAATTTGTTATCAACTGATCAAGATTTAGAGATTCAGTTATGACTGAAAACGGTCTCAATTTGAATCTTATTACTCCCATGATGAGAAGCAGGGTGTCTAGATAAAACCTTCTTATCAGCTAACTATATGAAAAGATAAATACTATAATAATTCATGCAATACAAAATAGACAAAAGCAAAAGACTAGCTTCCCCCTCAGAAAGAAAAATTTCAGGCCTATGTAAAGGACAACAATACTAATTTTTAAAATTATGTTTACTTAGAAGCATTTAGAAAGTCACCTGGGTGCAGTGGCTCACATTTGTAATCCCAACACTTTGGGAGGCCGATGCCTGAGGTCAGGAGTTTGAGACCAGCCTGCCCAACATGGTGAAACCTCATCTCTACTAAAAATACAAAAAGTTAGCCGGGTGTGGTGACAGGCACCTGTAATCTCAGCCACTAGGGTGGCTGAGGCAGGACAATTGCTTGAACCCAGGAGGTGGAGGTTGCAGTGAGCCAAGATTGCACTATTGCACTTCAGTCTGGGCGACAAGAGCAAAACTGCATCTCAAAAAAGAAAGAAAGAAAAAATCATTTAGAATGTCAAACAAAACAGTTGCAACTTTTTTTTGCAATAATAAATTAGTTTTTGATAAACAAAACAACAACTATTTTGTATAAGCTGAATCAGAGGGAACTGAAGATGAAAAAAGTGCCATCCCATCTATAACTAATTTGTGCTGTGCACCAAACCCTGCTTTAAATTTCCATGCCAATTTGTAACCCTTGTGCAGTAACAGGAGAGATTAGTGTCTACTGAAAATACCATCAGGAGAGGGCTAGCTAACTACACATTTGGCAGTGTGCTAACTATACAAAAGAAAAAGACACTGTACAGTTGTTAAACAAATCTTACACAGGCTTACATTTCAATTTTTTCTCTTTAAAAGGACTGAATTGTGTACAGGGAGGTTGAATGCTTTTCAGAGAAGAAAAAAAACTGCACTAAAACCAACTTATTCATCATCATCTTCCTCCTCAACGTCATCCTGTTCATCCTCCTCCTCTTCATTCTTCTTGCTTTTTTCAGCCCTACTTTATTTTTTTGCTGAATCAGGCTTTCCTTTAGCTCCATGTGCAGCAATATCCTTGTCATATTTTTCCTTCAGCTTTGCAGCCTTCGTTTCATATGGCTGCTTATCATCTGCAGCAGTGTTATTCCACATCTCTTCCATTTTCTTTGCAACCTCACTAATGGATAGGCTGTGATGTTATTCTTTGATTTTTGGGTGATACTCAGAACAGAACAAGACAAAGGCTGGAGAAGGCCTCTTGAGTGTGTTGGGATCCTTAAACTGTTTTGTTTCCCCTTCAGGAGGGATTTAAGCTTCTTTTCTCTTTTGTAACAGGCCTTCTCCAATCTTGCTGTCTTCAAATTTTCCTTTCTCTTCGCAGACAGGTTTCCACTTCTCTGAGCACTTGTTAGAAAACTCTGAGAAACTGACTGAATCTTCTGGGTGCTTCTTTTTGTGCTCCCCCTGGCAAGTTTGCATAAAGAATGCATATGATGACATTTTGCCTTTCAGCTTCTTAGGTTCTCCATTGGACATGCTTACTTATTATTTCATCAGCAAGGCACAGAGTCGCCCAGTGCCCATCCAACCCTCACTTGCCCTGGCACTGTCTCTATGAAGCCCAATGTATTGCAATCCCGTCTTACTTTTAACATTCCAAATTCTTTAATATTGTTGTGATGTTTTTCTAAATCTATGGCTATCTAGGTTTCTACATAGATAAATTTATTTGTTCACTATGGAAGACTATATTTTCCAAAGATAGAGGTGACCATATCTCTTATCCCACGTGCTCTTTTGCAGTGTGACATTGCCACTCCCCTATCAAGAGGTGCAGTCTAATTCTTTTCCCCTTGAATGTGGGATGGCCTTAGTGACTTGTATTAATCAATAAAATGTGGTAGAAGTGACACTGCATGGATTCTAAGTCTAGGTCAGATTTTGAGGCACAAAAGACAATACAGCTTTCACCTGGTTCTCTTGGAATGCTCACTTCTGAATATGCTATGGAGAGGTCATTTGTAGGTGCTATGGTCAACAGTCTTCACTAAGCAGTCTTTGAGTTATCCCAGTTCAAATCCCAGATAAGTGAGTGAAGATGCTACCAGAGGCTTCCAGCCTACCAGATTTGAGTCATCCGCTGCTATTCAAGACATTCCAGCCAAGGCCTCAGATAACATAAAGCAGACAAGTCATTCTTACTGCTTACCCAGGTTTTTGTGTGAACAGAAGTTTTCATTTATCTGGAGTAAATATCCAAGAGTGTGTTTAAAAACAAAATTTCAATAAATTGAGTGCAAAGATCTAATTGGATTTTATTAACAATTCATGAATTAGGCAACTTTTTGTTTTTTGTTTTTTTAAGACAGAGTCTTGCTCTGCTGCCCAGGCTAGAGTGCAGTGGCATGATGGTGGCTCACTGCAGCCTTTAACTCCTGGATTCAAGCAATTCTCATGCCTAAGCCTCTGGAATAGCTGGGATTACAGGCACATGCCACCACACCCGGCTAGTCTTTGAACTTTTAGTGGAGATGGGACTTCGCTATGTTGGCCAGGCTGATCTCGAACTCGTGACCTCAAGTGATCTGCCTGCCTTGGCCTCCCAAAGTGCTAGGATTACAGGCATGAACCACTATGCCTGGCTGAGGCAACATCTTATCTACAAAACAGAAAGGCACTCCACTGGGCATGGCAGAATAGTTGGTTTCTATAAGCTAGTTTAAGCAGAAACAAGAAAACTGATATGATAGTGTAAAAAGTAGTTTGGTTAACATTAAGTTACTTCAGGTAACTTTCCTTACAAGGTTAAAGCAGAGAAGCCTTCCTTATCATACCTTCTCAGGTTGACTGGGCCCCTTGGAATTGGTTGCTGTAATCTCTTGTTGTTTTCAAAACTGGCCAGAGTTTAAGTTCAGTTTCGTTACATGGCACTTAGTACAAGTGACTCAATTCTGGTTTGATCTGGTCTGTTGGGTCTAGTGCAGGAGCTCAGTCCAAAACAATGGTCTCAATTAAATTCTATTTAACAAGTAGGATTACTCAGCCATATGGTAAGTATATGTTTAATTTTTTTTAAAAAAACCTGCCAAACTGTTTCCCAAAGTGGTTGTACAGTTCTGTATTCCCACCAGTAATATATGAGAGGTCCCGTTGTTTGCAATCTTCACCAGCACTTGGGATTGTCATTATTTTTAACTTTAGCCATTCTAATAGTGTTCAATGATAGCTCATTGTGACTTTAATTTGCATTTTGCTAATTGCAAATAATGCTGAAAATATTTTTATGTGCTTATTTTCCATCCATATATACACTTTAGTAAAATGTCTGTTTAAGATTTTACCCCCTTTCATTGGTTGTTTCAGACTAACTTTTAAAAATTTAAATCTGATAATGTCTGACATCCTCCCTTCCCCCAACATGATATGTAAGTTTCATTTTATTTCCATTCTGTTTTTCTTTCTGATGTGCATTCACTGAGTTTTGACAAATGCATATACCCATCCAAACCAAACTTCTATGAAGCGATACAACATGATCATCACCCCAGAATGTCCCCTGCTACTCCCCCTTTCCAGCTATTCTCTGCTCCCAACCCCCTCAAATGTAATTCATATTCTAAATTTTCCACCATAGATATTTCCTGATTTAGAAATGTAAATACATGAAATCATACAAAATGTACTCTTTTGTGTAAGGCTTCTTAGCATAATGTTTTTGAAATACATCCATCTTTCATGTATTAATAATGCATCCCTTTTTATTGCTGAGTGGTATTCCATTGTATGAATAAATCATAGTTTGCTTATCCATTATTCTGTTGATGAATACCTGAGCTGCCTCCACTTTGGGCTATTACAAATAAAGCTGATATGAACAATCATATTCAAGTCTTTTTATGGTCTTGTACCATCATTTATCTTGGCTAAATACCTAGGAGGTGAATTGATGGATCATAAGATAGCTGTGTACAAAACTTTATAAGGAACTGCCATATTTTTTCCAAAGTGTAGAAAAATACTTCTATTATCCAAGATGCCTTTGGAATCTCTGACTCATGGGTTTCCCAGGAATAGAAATGCCTTTTATTCTGGAAATTGTGGAGGTGGGATGATTCCCACCCCCTTCCTGTATCAGAATTGATTCAAGAATATGTGTGCCTCTCTTAGCAGCTCTGTTCTCACAGCTGTCAGCCCTGGTCAGGGAGAGGCGGGGATGTTTAATTATAATGCTCCTGACAGTTTCTGAGCAGAGAGCTCAGTGCCTGCTGTGCCAACAGCTGAGCTCAGCCTGAAGCTGCCATGCTGAAGACTCACCTCCCCATATCTGGCTTTTCCTCTGTAGGCTTGCTTAATGGCAAAACAAATCTCATGTTTCCACTTGCTCTGTGCCGGTCAGGTGTAGGTTGCAGGCACACTCCAGCTTAAGAGGCTTGCATTACTTTCTTCATCCTAATATTGAGTTAGCTGCCAGTGCATGATACAGCCCAGCAGAGCCCAAACTACCTAGGAATTCAGTCCTCAACACAACCCAGGTTCTCAGAGTTCATCACATTTGAACATACAGCTATTCACTGATTCTACCAAGGTCCCTATGGGATCCATTTATGTGTCTTCTGATTTGTTTCTCCTGTGGTTAATTAGGAGATCAGGGAACAAAGATGCACTGAGAGATACAGCACTCTTGTTTTTCCCTTTCCATAAATGCTCTTTACTTCTCCCCTCTATTAATCTGTTCTCACACTGCTCATAAAGACATACCTAAGACTGGACAATTTATAAAGGAAAGAAGTTTTATGGACTCACAGTCCAGCATGGCTGGGGAGGCCCCAGGAACTTATAATCATGGCAGAAGGGGAAATAAACACATCCTTCTTCACACGGCAGTAGCAAGGAGAAGTGCAGAGCAAAAGTGGGGAAAGCCCCTTATAACACCATCAGATCTTGTGAGAATTCACTCACTATCATGAAAACAGCATAGAATGTGGCCTGCCTCCATGATTCAATTACCTCCTACTGGGTCCCTCCCACTACATATGGGGATTATGGGAACTACAATTCAAGGTGAGATTTGGGTGGGGATACAGAGCCAAACCATATTATACTGGCTCTGTGTCCCCACCCAAATCTCTTATGGCACTGAACACTTTCTACCTTGTATTACCAATATTTGAAGTTTTTTCTTTAGTTCATCTTCTCCTAGAAATTGGAAGTGATTTGTAAGGGTAAATAAAATATAAACATATATATTTTAAATGGAATTTTTAAAAAGCAAGGTGGGGGACATAAAATGGAGCCAGGAATGCTAATTTTGTGCACTTCTTAACCCTCCTAATAAAGAGTAAGGGCCATAACATAAGGAATGTGTTTTATTCATCTTTGTATTTATTGCAAGACCCAACATATTCTTTCTTTTAAATAGCTTTATTGAGATATAATTCACACACCACAAAATTCATGCACTTAAGTTTAAAATTCAACAGTTTTTAGTATATTCCGAGTTGTGCAACCATCATCACAATCCGTTTTAGAACATTTTCACCATCCCCAAAAGAAACTCTGTACCTATTAGCATCATTCCCCGTATCACCCTACCTCCAGCCACTGGCAACCATTAACCTCTTTTCTGTCTCTATGGATTTGCCTATTCTGGACATTTCATGAAAGTTGACTCATACAGTATGTGGCATTTTGTGTCTGGCCTCCTTCACTTAGCATAATATTTTACAGTTCATCTATGTTGTAGCATGCATCAGCACTTGATATTTTATGTCTGCATAATATTCCATTTTATGGATATATCACCTTTTGTTTATCCATTCATCCATTGATGGGCATTGGGTGGTTTATAATTTTTGGCTATTAATAATGCTGCAATGTACATGTGTGTACAAGTTTTTCTGTGCACATTTGTTTTCCTTTCTCTTAGGTATATACCTCAGTGTGGAATTGCTGGATCATATGGTAACCCTGTTTAATCATCTGAACAACTGCCAGAATATTTTCTAAATGCACCATTCCCACTACTAGTGTATGAGGGTTCCAATTTTTCCACATCCTAGCCAATATTTTTATTATTTGTCTTTTTTATTCTTTTAATGTAGTGAGTGGGAAGTAGTATCTCATTTTGGATTTCACTTGAATTTCCTTAAAGACTAATGATGTTAATCATCTTTTCATGTGCTTATTGGCCATTCCTATATCTTATTTGGAGAACTGTTTATTTAGGTTCTTATTTTTTAAATTGGGATTTTTGGTTTTTGGTTTTTATTTTTCAGTTTAAAGAATTCTTTATATTTTCTGGATACAAGCCTCTCATCAGCGATATGATATGCCAATATTTTCCTCCATTCTGTGGATTATCTTTTCATTTTCTTCTTGGTATCATTTGAGGCATAAAAATTTCTCATTGTGATCAAGCCCAAGGTATCCATTTTTGTTATATGGGTTTTTGATATATGTAAGATATTTTGCTTAGCCCAAGATCATGAAGGTTTCTCAGTCCTTTCTTGCACAGACTGGACAAACAAATGTTTATTTACAACAACAGCACTGTTTATTCAGCACTTGATTTAAGCTTGGCATCATGCTGTGCACTTGACAGAGGGTATTGATGTCAATAACAGCAACAACAATAGCTAACTTTATTGAGCTATTACATGAATGATCTCATTTAATCCACACAACAAATCTTTGAGGTAAATATGAATACCTCCATTTTACAGATAGGGAAACTGAGGATCAGAAATATTATCTCCATGTGATGCCTAGAATTGTTGTAACCATCTTCTGACCATGAAAGAAGGCATTGATGTAAAGCTGTGGAGGACAGAAGAGACATATGGAAAGAACCAGCTATCAAATTAAAAGCCAAAATAACATAATCACAACATTAATAGCTGACATTTATTGAGCACTTTACGAGGTCTATCTGTTATCTTATTTAATGATCATAATACTTATTTGTGAAAAAGACATATCATGGGGACCCACATGATGTGGCTCAGATATGTTAAGTATTGTGGCAAACTTTATTGGTTTCATTCACTTCTTCCTCACTAATGTAACCCCAAGTTTTTCACCTTTCTCTCATCAGCCATAATTTTCTGGAGAGAATGAATTCTCTCCCATCCTAAGGAGGTGAATCGTGATCAATTTAAGCCAATCAGTGGTTTCATTCCTTTTACCAACAATTGGCTAAGGCATGGAAATGGAAGAAATCGTGGCTAATGACCTGAAAGGAAGTCTGCTGAGTGGCTTCTAGGAAAGATTTTCATGGAGAATAAAAACACATTTGTTGGAAGAAATGTCCACTCTTTTGATCAAAATGGTTGGTTCTACACATAATGCCTAGAACATGTTACCTTGTAGCCCATGTGAGCAGGCACTGCTGATAAACTGGGGAAGAGAGAGGGGATATGTGAAAAGCACTGGATCCCTGAAGAGCCACTGAATTAAAAATCTTGGAATTGCCCTACTTAGAGGCTTATTGTTTAATCCACTCTTAGTTGTCCTTTCTGTCCCTGGCAGCTAAATTCATCCTGTCTGATCCAAATATATAGGTCGTAAATGGCTGAGTCAGGAATTGTATCAAGGTCTGTTGGACTCCAAATCTCCTGAACTTAGTCCTTATACTAAAGTGTCTCTGTTCAAATGGGTGCATTTTCAATGCAGGACTGTGATGTTATATGTGATTCTACAGGGTGGAAATAATTTCACGTTGGTAAATATGATATTTATGAGTTTGTCAACTGAAGAATGATGAAATTCTCAAATTTTGAGAGGAGAGGTAATATTCTCTTCTCAGAGACAAGTGGGCACCACACCCAAGCACCACACCTAAACATCACAAAACTATTGTATCTCTCACCTGTTCTCCTAAGGGCTCACTTATCTTTCTAAAAAGTCATTTAAATGTTTTACAATAAATCCCCTTTCTCCTTCTAAGAAGTCACTTACTCTCACAGAAATGCCCCTCTGCTTCTCCCCATACTTTGTTAAAATGCTATACAAGCCTCCAATTCTAACCTCCTTCTTGAGTCACATTTCTTTGTGAACTCCCATGTGGATGTAATTAAATTTGTTATTTTCTCTTGATAACCTGTCTCTTGTCAGTTTAATTTTCAAGCCCAAAACACTGAAATAAGAGGGTAGGAGAAAAGTTTTTTTACTCTCCAACACCAGCCATCATAATGTGAGACAAACCAAATTAGCTCACGTAGAGAAATCACATAGAGATGCTCAGTTATGAAGGGGAACTGAGGCTCCCAGCTGACAGCCAGCATCAACTGCCAGACGCCAGACATGTGAGTGGACTAGCCTAGAGATGATTCCAGTCCCTGGCCTGTGAGTGCTCCAGCCAAGGCCCAGACATTATAGAGCAAAGACAAATCATTTTCAATGTGTCTTGTCCAAATTTCTAACCCACAGAATCAATGATAATTACGAATGATTGCTTCATGTTTCTAAGCTTTGGAGCAATTAGTTATGCAGCCATAGTAACTGGAATAGGTGACATACACACAAAAATTCAATAACGTGTCTGTAGGGTAATTTTTAAGTACAGGTCTGTGAATCATGTCTATTATTAAATATCACCAACTATGGGCTGATAATTTTATATTCATTATTTTATCTAATTCTTACAAATTGCCTACAGGTTTGGCCCTATTCTTATCCACATTATATAGCTGAGTAAAAAAGCTCAGTGAGACTAAGTAATTTGCTTGGGGTCATACAGTTAAATCTACACTTTTTCCACCACACCACATTGTTTCCTCAGGAAGAACTGAATTTTAAATATTCAATAAGAAACAGAATATCTAGGATTTGATTACATAAATCTTACTCAAATTTTCCATTTTTATCCCTCTCAACTTTTATAAGGCTACTTTCACCAAATTCCTGTAATTATTTCATTAGCTTCTAGGTGGTTTCCCTGCTTTCAGGTTTTCCAGGTGCAAAATCTTCCCATAGCCTGTACTACATTGAGATTCCTAAAACACCAGTAGCTTGGGTCTGTTTCTTATCACTATTCTTGATATGATAGCTTCATTAAAATTCTTTGTTTTTTTTCTGAAAGACTGAAGCAAAAATGCCATCTTTTCAAAGATCAGGAGCTGCCACTTCTTGTTTATTTGTCTTCTCATTTCTGTATTCCCCAGCACCTTGCACAGAGTCTGGAAGATAGAAGAAGCTCAGAAACTATTTGGTAGAATTAAATGTCTTGAGTACGCTATTGTGTGGATCAGATTTTTTCTTTTTTTCACTTTATGAACCACTTCCAGTTTGCTTCATACAAGGATATTTTAGACCAGAGATGATCCCTGGGACTAGCTACAGATGAGCAGGTACTTTATGGAAGTTGTCTCCTGTGACTTAACCTAGTCCAGTGACCATAGGCATCCCTCACGCTCTTCTAAATCCTGGAAAAGCTACATAAGTATTCATATCCCCTTTGTTGAAATAAAATTAAAATGTTGTATTTTTCTTGGTTCAAGTAAAATTTATGGGTAACACACTTCACTGCTCTTTCACTTGCAAAAATTTCTCCCAGATGGTAGACAGGTTATATCTCACTTTAAAAATTAGTTCTTAATTATATAAATAATACATAAATGATTAAGCATTATTTCCTTAAAATCGCTATTTTCCACACTTTTTTTCTTCTTGCTGAAGTATATTCCCTAACAATTCTTTGTGAGAGTTTCTGTGGGTGGTAAGTTTTCTGGCTTCTTATATATCCAAAATGTCTTAATTTCTCCCTCCTACTTATATAATAGCTTGGCTCAGTAGTAAATTCAAATTTCAGCATTATTTTAACTCAACAGTTTAAAGATACTGCTCCATTGCTTTCCTGCATGTGATTTTGATAATGAAAAATCTGATGTCAGACAGATTATTTTTCCATTGTAGGTGGTCTTTATTTTGACTCTGAATGCTTTTAGTATTTTCATGTTATACTTGATGCTCTAAAATTTCACTGTGGTATATCTAATTTTAAGTCTTTTTTTAAAAATTCCTTTTCTTGTTTTCATAAGTCATCCTGCTTGGCAATCAGAGCGTCCTTTCAATTCGAGGATTAATGATTTTGTCCCTGAAGAGGTTTTTCTTTTTGGCTATTTATTCTTTAAATATTGCTCCCTATTCATTTTATCCAATTTTATTCAATGGAACTCTTTTAGAAAAATATGAAAATGTCTTGATTGGTCCTTCATGCCTCTAATTTCACCTATTATTTCCTTTTAAAAGTATCTTAAGTTTTCATATTTGCCTATTATTGTTTTCATAATTGCTTGATCTTTCATAGCTGTGATATCTTTTCTTATCATTTTGAGGTTATTATCATTGTATATTCGTGTTTTGAGGACTATTTCTCTAGTGAAAGTCTTTTAATTTGTTGAGTTTGTTGTCTATATTTCATAGGATTTTCTGTGTCTAAATGTTTGACAAGTCTCTTATTATATGCTTCTCTTTCTAGTTAAGATATCGTATTAGACTGTGTGCTTCCTCTGGGTATGCAACTTATTTCAGAGAATAGGGGAAACAGACATAGGTACTATTTTCAGTGAGAGTGAGGGAGATGGAGAATATGCCATAAGGAAGGGTATCTTGGTGAATATATGTGCTTTGCTATTTCTTATGAATACTTTTATTTTCTTAGCCATTGCCCATCATCACCCAAGGCACTACCCTGTCTCACAGCCTTAAGGTCCTATACTTACCGCATTCACTTGAAGACAGATTCCTCTGTTACCGCTTTCTGGTCCATGTGATTGGTAGATGGATAAAAAGAGGCTGAGTTTTTTTTTTTGTTTTTTTTTTTTGGCTTTTCTTCCTGTAATACAAAGCGGCTGCCTCTAACATCACCCCTTGGTTCTAGGTTTCACCTTTTGGTATAGAGAACTCTTGGGATAATTTCACCATCTATAAGAATTCTCTCCCATGTGTGTCCTGTGCTGTGGTTCCTTGTTCAACCAGAGCCCATCTACTTCCCATCCTTCAGATTCTTCTCAGTTTTTGGCCCACCAACAGTGATTTAAAACATGCCAATATTTAACGATTTCTCCTTCATATCAGGTATAAGAGAGTAAGTGAAAAACTATGAATAACAGGGGCTTAAGAAATGTATAAGCTTATTTTTCTCAGACTTTTTAAACAACATTTGTAAGGAAGTTTTCCAGGGCTGATATAGTTGTTCTGTAATCACAAGGTTCCAGTTTATCTTGTTGCTCTGCCGTTCTCAATACCTGGCTGTGTGGACACAAATTAAGTCATTCACATTTTAACCAGCAGGAAGGAGAAGAGGGTGAAAACAGATGTGGTTTCACTTTCTATGAATATTTCCCATAAGTTGTACAAGATACTTCTATATTCTGAGTCTGATAAATGTATTCTTTATATGTATAATGTATACTCCTGGGTACTTTACATCTGACTCTGAAGTCCATATTGTTAAGTTCTTTCCACAATATGAGTGGTTCTCAGCACTGGCTGTACTTTAGAATCACCAGGGTACCTCTGAAAAATAGTAATGCTTGAGACCATACCAGATCAATGAAACCATAGTTAAAAGTATTTTGTAAAAGTGTCTCATCTGATTCTATTGTGAAGCCTGGGTTAAGTAGTACTTAACTTTGAGTTACACTTTCTTAATTGTTTCCCTTTTTGACTACTGAGCTATATGTCCTTCTGCCACATATTTTTCTAAGTAATTAATTGCTTACACTCTGCTTAGGTTTTTATAAGTCTGTGTAATTTTGAAATTGTTTTGAAGAAGTACAGAAAAATACCTCATTTCATATTTGCTTTAAGAAAAAAATTAAGAAATATATCACACATTAAAAGTGTTACACATTTGAAAATTAATCTGTGTAATAAACCATATTAACAGAATAAAGAAGAAAATCATATGATTATATCAATGGATACAGAGATGGCATTTAACAAAATTCAACGCCCATTCATAATTAAAAAAAAATTCTCAGAAAACCCTAGAAATAGAAGCTTGCTCAATTTGATACAGAACACCCACAAAAGAGCCCCTTACAGCTAATGTCATGCTTAATGGTAAAGACTGAATGCTTTCTAGATAAGATTAGAAACAAGTTAAGGATGTCTATTCTCACCACTGCTACTCAATATAGTACTAGGGGTTTTAGCCAGCACAATGAGGCAAGAAAGAGAACAAAAGGCATTGATATTTGAAAGGGAGAAATAAATGTATCTCTATTTAAAGATGACATGATGATCCATATAGAAAATCCCAAGGTAATGAAAAAACTCCTGAAACTAATAAGTGAATTCAGCAGGGTGAGAAGATACAAGATTAACATACACGAATCAATTGAATTTTTGGAAACTAACAGTGAACATGAGGAATGCAAACTTTAAAATACAATACAATTCACAATCCATTAAAAATTAGATATTTAGGGATTCTGCCAAGATGGTCAAATAGGAATAGCTCCGGAGTGCAGTTCCCAGTGAGAGAGATGCAGAAGGTGAGTAATCTCCACATTTCCAACCAAAGTACCATGTTCATTTCAATGGGATTGGTTGGACAGGGGGTGTAGCCCAAGAAGGGCAAACCGAGGTGGGGCAGGGCACTGCCTCACCCAGGAATTGCAATTGACCAGAGGATCAGGGACTTTTTCCCCACCCCCGGCACTCTGGTTCAGATACTGCGCTTCTTCCATGGCTGCTGCAACCCACAGACCAGGATATCACTGTCAGGCTGAAAAGTGCCATGAGTTACCAGCACATATCTGAGCAGCAGCTCCGGCTGGTGCCATGGGTTGTCAGCACAGATCTGGTCAGACATCACACTACTGGACTTCCAACTATACTACAAGGCTATAGTAATCAAAACAGCATGGTACCGGTACCAAAACAGAGACATAGACCAATGGAACAGAACAGAGGCCTCAGAAGTAATGCCACACATCTACAACCATGTGATCTTTGACAAACCTGACAAAAACAAGCAATGGGGAAAGGATTCCCTGTTTAATAAATGGTGTTGGGAAAACTGGCTAGCAATGTGCAGAAAGCTGAACACCTTACACTAAAATTACCTCCAGATGGATTAAAGATTTAAACATAAAACCTAACACCATAAAAACTGAGAAGAAAACCTAGGCAAAACCATTCAGGACATAGGCATAGGCAAGGACTTCATGAGTAAAACACCGAAACCAATGGCAACAAAAGCCAAAATAGACAAATGGGATGTAATTAAACTTAAGAGCTTCTGTACAGCAAAAGAAGCAATCACTAGAGTGAACTAGCAACCAACAGGATGGGAAAAAATGTTTGCAATCTACCCATCTGACAAAGGGCTAATATCCAGAATCTACAAAGAACTACAGCACATTTACAAGAAGAAAAAACAAACAAACCCATTCAAAAGTGGGTGAAAGATATGAAGAGACACTTTTAAAAAGAAGACATTTGTGAGGCCAACAAACATATGAAAAAAATGCTCATCATCACTGATCATTAGAGAAACGCAAATCAAAACCACATTGAGGTACCATTTCATGCTAGTTAGAATGGCGATCATTAAAAATCTGGAGACAACAGATGCTGGAGAGGATGTGGAGAAATAGGAACACTGTTATACTGTTGGTAGAGTGTAAATAAGTTCAACCATTGTGGAAGACAGTGTGGCGATTCCTCAAAGATCTAGAAATAGAAATTCCATTTGACCCAGCAACCCCATTACTGGGTATATACCCAAAGGATTATAAATCATTCTTTTAGAAAGACACATGCACACATATGTTCATTGTGGCACCATTTACAATAGCAAAGACCTGGAACCAACCCAAATGCCCATCAATGATAGACTGGACAAAGAAAATGTGGCAGATTAACACCATGGAATACTATGCAGCCATAAAAAAGGATGAGTTCATGTCCTTTGTAGGGATGTGGATGAATCTGGAAACCATTATTCTCAGCAAACCGACACAATAAGAGAAAACCAAACACCACATGTTGTCACTCATAGGCAGGTGTTGAACAATGAGAACACATGGGCATGGGGAGGGGAATGTCACACACTGAGATCTGT
>NW_016107607.1:2793377-2795955 GCF_001604975.1 Cebus imitator
GGGGAGTATGGGGAGGGATAACACTGGCAGAAATGCCTGATGTTGGTGACAGGGGATGGAGACAGCAAACCACCATGGCATAGGCGTACTATGCGACAATTCTGCAGGATCTGCACATGTACCCCAGAACTTAAAGTACCATTAAAAAAAGAAAGATATTAAGTGAAAGTCTAACAAAACATGCCTAGGACATGTATGGTGAAAATTACAAAAAACTAAGGAAAGAAATCAAACAAATGAAAGATGAGGCATATATTGTATATGGATTAGAAGATTCAATACAGTTAATTATCCCAAAATTGCTATATAGGTGTAACACAATTTCTATTAAAAATACCAGCAAGATTTTTTTATATAGACAAGATTATTATAAAATTTGTATGGAAAGTCAAAAACACAATTCTTAAAAGTCAGAATAAAATGGGAGGAATCAGTATACCCAGTTTCAAGAATTGTTATGTAGCGACAGTAATCAAGACTTCGCTATAGAAGCAGGTATAGATACATAAATCCATGGAATAGAATAGAGAGCTCAGAAATAGACTCACACCAATATATCAAAGTGTTTTTTGACAAACATGCAAAAGTAACTCAATGGAAGAAAGATATTCTTTCCAACAAATGGCACTAGAGCGAGACATATGAACAAAAAAATGACATGTGAACAAAAAAATGAACAAAATATGAACAAAAAGTGACATATAAACAAAACGTATAGGCAAAAATATGAACCACAAGCTAAATGTCACACATTATACAAAAATTAACTCAAAATGGATCATTGAAGTTAGTTGAAACATACATTTATAAAAATTTTAGAATATAAGAGAAAACTTAAGGACCTAGACTTTATGAAGGATTCTTAGGCATGACAACAAAAGCACAATCCATAAAGGAAAAAATGAATAAATTAACAACTTTAATTCTGTGAAAGACCGTGAGAAGAGGACGAAAAAATAAGCTATGTTTACAAACAACATATTTGACAAAGGACTCATATGAAGAATATATAGTGAATTCTCAAAACTCAAAATTAGAAAAAAATAAACAACCCCATTACAAAATGGGTAAAAGGTCTACTTGCTTCAGCAGCACATATACTAAAATTGGAATGACACGGACAAGATTAGCATGGCCCCTGCACAAGAAAATAGGTAAAAAGCACAGAGTCTTCTCACCAAATAAAATGTATAATTAACAAATAAGCACATGAAAATATGTTCAGTATCATAAGACATTAGGAAAATGCAAACTTAATCAACAAAAAGATATTACTGCACATTTATTAGAATGGCTAAAGAAAAAAAATGACAGATGATACTTGTGAGGATGCAGAGAAACTGAATCTCATACATTGCTGGTGGGAATGTGAAATCTCACAGCCACTCTGGAAAACAGGTTGGCAGTTTCTTAAAAACTACATATTGCAATTACTCTATGACCCAGGAATTGAAATCTTAGACTTTTCATTTCCAGAGAAATGAAGACTGATGGTTGCACAGAAACTTGTATACTACTGTTCACATAGCTTTGTTTGTAGTAGACCAAAACTGAAAACAAGCAAAATGTCCCTCAGTTGGTGAATGTGTAAACAAACAGTGGCATATCCTTTATTGCTGAAATGCTATTCAACAATAAAAAATGTGTACATTTATGATACATGTAACAACTGGGGTTTGTCTCAAGAACATGCTGAGTGAAAAAAGCTAACCTCAAGAGGTTACATGTTGTATGATTTCATTTACATAGCTTTCTCAAAATGATAAAGTTACAGAGATGGAAAACAGATTAGTGGTTGCCAGGGGTTAGGAATGCTGAGGGGATGGAGTATTGGGTGTGACTAATAAGAGGTAGCAATGTCAATCCTTGTGGTGATGATATAGTTCTATATTTTGATTGTGGTGGCAGCTCCACTTAATATATATATTAAAATTATATATATTTTACCAATGTCAAATTCCTGATTTTGATATTGTACTACAGTTGTCTAATTTGCAACCACTGGAGGAAATCGGGTGAAGGGTACATGGGCTTCTGTACTATTTTTCCACTTTTTGTAAATCTAGAATTCTTTAAAAATAAAAAGTTAAAAAATGTACAGAGTAAAGTAGATAGACCACCCATATACCTACCATTGAGTTTACCCAATCATAAAAATTTGCCATATTTGAACATTTCATTTTTAAATTAACATACAATAAAATTGACTTTTTGGTATATAGTTGTATGAATTTTAATATATGTACAGATTTGTGTTACCAGCATGATTAGAATTTGTTTTGACCACAATTAGAATCAAATACCCTTTTGTAACCCTAAAACCTCCCTCGTGCTATCCTTTTGTAAACACACCTTCCCCCCTCACCTAATCTCTGGCACACACTGTTCTTTGTCCCTATTGTTTGTCTTTCTAGAATACCATATTAATGGAATCCTACACTATGCAGTCTATTGAGGCTGACGTCTTTTACTTAGCATAAGAAATTTGAAAGTTATCAAAGTTGTGTTTAACAGTAGTTCATTGATGTTATTGCTAAGTAGTATTCTATTGTATGGATGTAGCTCAGAGTGTTTATAC
>NW_016107607.1:2796920-2827291 GCF_001604975.1 Cebus imitator
TCTTGTATTCATGGTGTCCTTTGATGCTCAAAAGTTTTAAATTTTGATAAAATCCAATATATTTTCTTTAATTGTTTGTGCTTTAGGTATTATATCTAAAAATACCATTGCCTAACCCAAGGTCAGTCACAAAGATTTACACCCATGTTTTCTTTTAAGAATTTTAGTTTTTAGTTCTTACATTTAGGTCTTTGATTCATTTTGAGTTAATTTGTTCATATGGCTGTAGTGGCATTTATAACTTTCTTTCTCCACTATATATTCCATATTCACTAGGGATTTTTGTTTTTGTTTTGCTTGCCTGTTTGGGTTTTTTGTTTGTTTTTTTATTTACCCTATAGCGTAATCCCAATTTTTATTTCAAGAAAAACTGAGCCTTTGATAGTTTGCCTGTATTGGATTGCTGTAACTGTCATGTGGTGGAAATACCATTACCTTTGGAATTAAAAATTATAACCACACCAAGTCCAAGGTTGCAGGGAGTGAAGCAACTTTTTGTGAGTGGGTCATTAGGTGTAATAATGATTGATGCCATCTCTATTTCCACTATTTGATAGCCTGGCTATAAGAGAGATATTGGTAGCCAGTTCAAAGCACAACTATATCCATACAACAGTACTTCAACTTCACAATGTGTAACCTCCTAGTTAAGGCTGTAACTGATTCAGTGTTAGGTAATGCACCATTCAATAAGGCTAGCTGCTTCTGAGTGATGGCATCCATGGTAAGATCTGTGAAACCAATGAATATGAGACTATTGTCTCTCTTTTTGTTTTTTGGCTGATAAATGAATTATTTAATTAGAATGCATGTTGCAAAGATACTGTGATGATGAATAAGATATTCAGTAAATCCACGGATGGTGGTACTTGTGGATAGGCAATGTGAGCATGTATAATAGTTGTCTATTCCATTGAGGGCAAATATCTGCCTCCCAAATGATAGTTGTAATTATACTGTTACCAGATAGGCATGTGGTTATACTGGGTTATGGTTCCAAATTAGCAGCTCAGCAGTGGTGCCTGCTAGAGGCAGACTGGGCAGTCAGCAGTGGCTATAGCTAGACTAGTTTTTTGTTAAGAGGAACCTCATGTTATTCAGCTATATGTATCTTACACCCTTACCATCATGGCCATTTTATTCATCAGCCATAGCGACCAAGCTCTGATGTAGCTCTGCAAGGACATCTACAGATGAAATGTCTACTTTCTCAAAAAATTTTAGGACATGGTTAGTCTTGATCTTATATATCAGTTCTGTTTGAAGAGGAAATGCTGCTGTGCATGCTCAACTTTATGTCTTGACAGATCAAATAAGAACCATATACGATGGGAAGCTTGGGTTCTAGGGTCATTTTGTTTCCCATGGTCAGGCATTAAATTCTCACCTGTAACACACAAGAAAATCGAGAGCTACTTTACAATGTAAGAGGCTTTTCTTCAAAACCTTTGAGGAATGAGGAGAGGTTTATACAAATGAGTCTCCTATTAGGGCTTGCTACCATCTCTATACAACAACCTGAGCTGCTACAGATATTTTTGAGCACCACTGGATCTGTTGAGTCATAAAGCCCAAGTGTCGGACGTAACATGAACCCTCCAGGTTCTAGCAGTATTATGTCCATTAGGATGGTGTGATCATCAAGGTGCCTAGATTAAGCTAAAGACCCAGAAAGTTGGTGAACTTCTGAAATAAGACCATAAGCATATACTGATGTCAGAGGGTATACTGAGGATACATAATAAGGGTAAACAGATGAAAGCAACTTGTTTTCTGTTTTATGGTTATTGGGATAGAGAAAATGTCTGATTGGTAACTGCATATGAGGTTCTAAGAGCTGTGTTTATTTGGTGAGGTAAACATATCCTCAATGTTGGATCAGGACATCCCAATGATGTAGCCACTATTAAGGGTTTGTTTGTTCAACTATTAAAATCCTACGTGATCTGAGTTCAGTGAACCACTTATCAATAGGACTGAAAGGAGGATGATAGCTAGGATGACTTCATAAGAAGTTGTTTGGGTTACTGCTCATAGTGCATTATATATATATATATATATATATATATATATATATATATATATATGAGATACATATAACTTTACATATATATTTCCTGTATTCAGCCATTCTTGCATTTTCATAAAGAAATACCCAAGACCGGGTAATTTATAAAGAAAAGAGGTTTAATTAGCTCATGGTTTTGTAGGCTGCACAGGAAGCATATCTCCAACTTTAGCTTCTGGGGAGGTCCCAGGAAGCTTATCATTATGACAAAAGGCAAAGTGGGAGCAGGCACTTCACATGGTGAAAGCCAGAACGAGAGCGAGAGCGAGACAGAGAGAGAGAGAGAGAGAGAGAGAACACACATACATGAATGTGTTGGAGGGGTGGTGCCATACACTTTTAAATGACCAGACCAGATCTCAGGAGAACTTACTATCAGGAAGGCAGCACCAAGCCATGAGGGATCCACCCCCATGATCCAAATACCTCCCACCAGGTCCAGCACTGGGGACTACAATTCAACATGAGACTTGGCAGAGACAAATATCCAAACCATATCAATATCTATATGATATATATAGATATCAGGACACTAATGTTTTGTCAGTTAAGTTTCAAATATCTTTTCTCAGTCTATTATTTATTTTTTAATGTTTAAATGTTGTCTTTTGCCTTTAGAAGTTGTACATTTTTATGAAATCAAATTTATCCATATTTTCCCATAAGACCTCTGCTTTCTGTGTCTTAAGAAATTATTTTCTACCATAAGGATTTAAAGGAAATATTTTATGCTTCATTCTAATAATTTTAAAGTTTCGTTCTTTATTCAGGTCTTTAAAACATCTGGAGTTTATTTTTATGTATAGTATAAGGGGAGTAGCTAATTAAACTTTTTTCCATATGAAAGTTAATTATCTTCATACGATCTATTGAATACTCTATGCTTTCCTTACTTTATACAATTCAACAAATACCCAAACCTATTGTGTGTTAAATATTGTTCTAGGCACTTAAAATGCAGCATTAAAAATATAGACAAAAGTAGTCCTATTGGTAATGTGAATTATATTTGTCATTAAAGCTGCTAGAATATTCCTACCCTCTTGAAGCTTATATTATACATTGAGGAAGTATGTAATTAATAAGTATATTATCTAATATGTTGGAGATGATAAATGTTACGGAAAAAATAAAGAGAGTAAAAAAATTTGAAGTGCTGGGTTAAGAGGGAAGGTTGTAACTTTAAATCAGGTAGTCTAGGTTGGTCTTGTTGAGAAGTCCACCTTTGGGTGAAGATGTGAAAGAAGTGAGGGAGTTGGCATATTAATATTCGGGGGATAATAAAAGTTAATACTTATACATACTATGTGCCAGGGTCTGTTCTAAACGATATATATATATATATATATATATATATATATATATATATATTTGCTCATTTACTCCTCATAACAACTGAAAATCCTACTGTTGTTATCATCGTCTTCGTGTGACAGATGGGTGAAATGAAGCACAGGAAGGTTAAGTACCTCACCCAAGGTCCCCAGCTAATAATTAGTAGAATCAGAATTTGAACCAGGTGGTCTGGTTCCAGAGCCCATGGTTTTACCACTATCTTATGACATAGCAAGTTCCTGTTTATGCTGGTATCTGTTTTGTTTAATTAATCTTTGTCCTTCAGGCAAACACCACGCTATCTTAATTACTACAGCTTCATAACGAATTTTCATAGGGCAGGTATTGGATTCCGATTTCTCTTTTTTACAATGTTCTTGGCTACTCTTAGAGTTTTATATTCATCCACAAAAATTTTGAAGTAATTTTTTTGAATTTCACAAAAATTCCTGTTGGGGCTGTTATTGGAATCTATGTATAGATTACTTTGGAGAGGATTGATACCTTGCAGCATTGCATCTTGTATCCATGAGCCTGGTCTGACTTTGCACTTATTCACAGCTTCTGTTATGTTTTTCAATAGTTTTACAATTTTCTCAATAAAGGTCCTATGCATTAACAATTTTGTACTATGTTCCAACCTCACTTCCTGTTTGCTTACTCTGTCCCACCTAGATCCTGCTCTCTGTGCTTCTGATTGGTAACGTAAACTGATAATTTTTTGGTGTTGTGTGTTTGTGTGTGTGTGTGTGTGTGTGTGTGTGTGTGAGAGAGAGAGAGAGAGAGAGAGAGAGAGAGAGATGGATGAGCAGTTTCTTGACCCTGCTCTTAAAGCTGAGTTTGATTAATCCAGACTGCAGCATGTCAAGAAGGATCTAAGGCCTCCTTCATGATTTTTGCAAGATGTATAGTCCTTTCCTCAATGAGTCATCAAGTCCCTCAGGGGTAGTGATGGATGTTTCCTACACCGTCCTGCCTGTGTTACAGGGCACATGGTAAGTAATCAAAAGGTCTTATTGCTGCATTTCTGACATGGAGTTGCTATTCTTTTTCTTAAATCACTTCACTCCATTGAGCCCTCAACCATAACTCTCCCTTAACCTTCAAAGTTGACTTCCATATTTAAAGATGTACTTTTTTTCACACCTGAGACCTTCTCTTTTGCTAGTAGCTTGTTTATTCTGAAGAAGTGAGAAAGAGAGTCTTGGTGAGTAGCTGAGAGTTCTTTGAGAAGAAATACCTTTGTGAGATGATCTACTCCAGCTTTTGCAAAAGTTTTTTATCCCCACAGAACATTGGTCCATGTTCTGGGGTGACCAAAAGGTTCTGAGCTTCAAAAAAATAAATGGAAGCCTTGTATTCCATTTTTTTTTTTTAGAACACACATTATATTTTGTATTAAGGGCCCTGACAAGTTTTATGATAAGCAAAACTACCTTTGTTTAGCGCATAACTTTTCAAATATTTTTGACCACAGAATTTTTTTTTCTGTTTTAAGGAACATCTATTAATGCCCACATACCTCAAACAAGGAAATATTGATTCTGCCTATCTCTCTGCTCTCTGGGATACATGAAGCAAACAAAGTCATTTATCCTAGGCTGTCTCATAAAGACATTTTGCAGCTTACACAGTAGCATTGCAAAGCCTATATATTGTGAGGAAATTTCCTCTAAAATACATTCCAAATGCTTCATGTATAAGTTTTATTATCCCATCCACTGTTGTATCTTCACCAGAAATAAAATGATTTTGAGTTCTGATGCAAAATTAATTGCTACATATTTACTGAAGAGGTTTTAAAACATTAGCCTTGTTAGAATTTCCACATTTCCCTGTTCTTATTCCTTAATTTTTCTGCCTCTAACGTGAATAATGTTGATTTTTCATGAGATTGCCACAAGGCAAGGCAACAGCGCATGGAAGAAAACAGGGCAGACACATGCATTTCCCTGAGGTACTTGTATAGTAACCAAGAAATCAGCAGCAGGGTATTGGGAGGACTTAACTAGGCAGGTCGCACATTTGAGGCTGTCCACCCAACTAACAGACAGCTCCAGGCTTTGCTGAGTCAACACCTTTCACGGAAGAAAGACAATCATATTTTTAATCCTACTTGGAGGCAACTTACAATGAAACACATGCAGAGAAAATGCTTAAATATAAAAGATCAACAGCTCTATATAAAAGGAAGGGTTAATTATACTAGGAATCAGATATAAAATAATTACTGAGCATGCTATTGTCTCTGAGCTTCCTGGGAGCCAAGCAAAAGTAGAACCATGATAGTTCAAGGCTGCTACATATTGGTGCATGTAGCCTAAATTGTGAAGATAGTAGCCTCCCCCTACCCCATTTAACCTCTCACCTTTTTCTTTTGTTTTATAGTTGGGTCTGATCTAATTAGTCCATCTTGGATGCTTCCTTGAGTTTTTTTGTAATGCATTTTATATAAAGAAGCCAGTTAATGACAAATAAGCAGTTTGAGGAGAAATCTGTTAATATTCATTTTGTAGCCATTACATTTACTTCACATAGAAAGGTAGTTGGGTTGGGTTTGAACTTTCAAACTCTCAAAGGTAAACGCTACATTCTCCTTTTATTAACCAAATTCTTATACCAGGCTGAAAGGTTTGGGGTGTCCTTTTCAATCCTATCTTCCGTAATATTCTAGAATTACTTCCCCTTGTCTTGCTCCTATCCTACTTCCTCTTAGTCTACTTTGTTGACTTCATAACAAAACAAACAAAAAAAAAAACAATAAAAACAACAACAAACAAAACCCAGTTGTTGGATTCTTGAGCTAAACTGCCTTAAAGAATCCGCAGATTTGATTTTTTTTTTTTTCCTCTCAAGTAGGTGAAAGGAAGAAAGCTACAATTTCTAGGAAGCCGGGTTTTGCTGTCTGAGTCCAGCCTCAAGCAGATTAGGCCAAGGTTTTGGCCAAGTGAAATTGCCAATTTTCTAAAAGAAAGGACTAGCACATTGCTCATTAGAGCATTCTGATTTTGTCTGTGCAATCTTTTTGCTACCCCGCAATTTCCTGTTGGTTATAAATGAACCCTTTCTAGCTGTTAATGCAGCCTGTGAATTTTTTTAAAAGCATGTAATTAATCATAGGAGGTTGGGGGGATTCACTAAGCCTGAGTTACAGGGGAGAAGCTGGACAAGGCACTAGGACCTAGAAGGCATCTATCCACCCTGGCAGGAATTTCTTGCTTGGAGCTCAGACAACAAAGGCATAGAGAGATTGGTTTTCTTTCTCTCAGCATCTCCACCCAACCAGCAGAAAACCGGTGAGTGGGGCTTTTGAGTGATTTTCAAGCAGAATGTAACAGATGTCAAACGGGAAAAGCACAAGGCAAAGCCTGCTCTCTCTGTCTCTTTCCCTAAGCTTCTACCTGGGATTTTCCTTTGGAAAAGTGAGTTTGATGTTTCTTTGTTTTCACTGTGATGTTCATTTAGAATGATACTACCTCTGATCCTAAAGCAAAGCAAAGCATTACTGGCATGCCTGGGGAAATGTTTGCTACTTGCCTTGAGGAGGTGGGGTCTCTTACCACTGCAGGTTGTCTGACAGAGACAATGCTGAGCTCAGCATAGGTCATGGTGACATTGGAAAAAAGGGGTAATCGAGCCTCGCATATCCATTAGGCACCAGTCTTTCTTTATCTCCTGTCCTCCTGGTTCCTTGCAAATACATTGATGTGGCAATGTGTAGCAGCTGAGCCCTGCTTGCTTTGTGAGTCCTTTTATCCCCATCTGTGAGATGCATGTTAATAGTTTGGCTCTTAGGATGTCACTACGTTTGCTAGCATTTGGGGCTTCAGTTGTATTGGGTTTCATGTTTTGATTGTTTGGGGTATCTTTGCGGGGAGGGGTTCCGCAGAAGGGAGAAAAGCAAAGCCTGACAAATGACCATCTTTTCCTCAGCTAATGCACCTGGGCAATATACAAGTTTGGGGTGAATTGCCGGCTCTGAGGGTAAAATGTCCCTTCAATTAGGGTAGAAACCCCGAACAATGAAAGGTGTGCTTCCTTCTAAAGGTCCCATATGCTGTTTGGAGACTCATTTGTGAATCTTTCAACAATTAAATTATTCCATTAAGAGGTGTTGCTGCATCGGTGGGGAGAAGATGGAGCACCTGTGGTGGCGGGGGCGGGGGAGGATTTTGTGAACAAATGGTACCAGGGGGAAGGCAGAGCTAATAACTTGTTAAATAACTTATTTTTATAATCCTTCCCCCCCACCAGTTTATTTCTTACTAATGTCGGATAGCTGCACCAGCTTGGTGGGGAACGGGTTTGATGAATAGCACAAAGACACGGGCTGTTCCCTGGAGGCTGTCCCTTTAAAGGCGAATCTTAGTTTATTCTGGGGGGAGGGGATGCACACATTAGAGTAGGAAAGAAGACTTGGAATAAAATGAAAACACTCCCCTTCATAGTCATTGTACTGAAATGCCAAGACTGCTTCCTAAGCTGGAGATGCTAACCTTGGCTAGCTCCTTCTGTTCTCTTCAAGGGGAATTTTGTCAGGCTATGGATTCATTTACAACCGTTAGTCATGTGGGCATGTGTGAGGAAACAGATGCCAGTTTTAATGTATTTAGCCCGAAGTTACAATTTGATAGGAGCCACTGTCAGTAAGTCTCAGGATTTTCAGCTATTTCAAAATCTCCCCCTCTCCTCTGTCTGGAACAGTGCCAAGAGTGCCTCCCTCTCTATCTCTTACTCCCAACCCCCGCAACCACCAGCACCCCCGCCCAGCCCCTCCTTCTTCTCTATTAAGATCAATATTCCTGCAGGTCAGGGGCAAGCAGCAGATGGGTCACAGGCTTTTTTCAACCAGTTCTTTTCACAAGCAGCAGATTGCAGATCTGGATCTGGCTAATATTTGAATTCCTTTCTTTTTTCCCTCTCCTCGTCCCTTTTTGTTTTTGCCTCTCTTCGCCCCCATCCCTTTCTCCAACGCTCAGGTCTCTGAGGTTCCACTAAAATATGGAACTTGATTTTGGACACTTTGACGAAAGAGATAAGACATCCAGGAACATGCGAGGCTCCCGGATGAATGGGTTGCCTAGCCCCACTCACAGCGCCCACTGTAGCTTCTACCGAACCAGAACCTTGCAGGCACTGAGTAATGAGAAGAAAGCCAAGAAGGTACGTTTCTACCGCAATGGGGACCGCTACTTCAAGGGGATTGTGTACGCTGTGTCCTCTGACCGTTTTCGCAGCTTCGACGCCTTGCTGGCTGACCTGACACGATCTCTGTCTGACAACATCAACCTGCCTCAGGGAGTGCGTTACATTTACACCATTGATGGATCCAGGAAGATCGGAAGCATGGATGAACTGGAGGAAGGTAATTTAAATAGTGGGTGGTGGCCCTTGGTGGGAGGTGGCATTATTGGTTATGGTTACATTCTTGGGTTGCTTTGAAAAAAACTATGCAATGTATTTTTCAAAACACTGGGTTAATTAATGCTCAAATTTCTAATGCTAAAGACATCAACAGAGCCATTAGCAATCACCCTTCAGTCTCTGCTGAGGTTGAAGTGTGAATGGTGGTGATCAAACATTGTACTTATCTGCCAGGGTATAAAAAGGAAAATCTTAATTGTAGCATTTATTCTAGATCTTGCTCATAATTAACTTTGAGTAGCACTATTGAGGCAGAGCATGAAATCCTTAAGGGTATAAAAAGGAAGGACATTTGGTTGGGTTAACAGAGAAAATATTGTGCCCAAATTTTCTTTGAACTGCTGGGAAATTATTTGTGAATTGCAACTCATTGGAAATACACACCCTAAGAGCAGGATTTCCTGGACATATTCACAGAGGATTATTCTTTTAGGTAAGTGGTCGCTGCTCAGCTGTTGCGTCTAATAAGCCTACTTTAGGGTGTGTCCCTAAGGCTGAGGTCATTGGGAGAAATACCAAAGAAAGCTGTAGGTATGTCCGGTATTTTAATAAAGACCATTCCTATTAGAATAGGAATTGACTCATTGTACCTAAATCCCCTTATATCCTCTCTAGATTTTTGAATGGCAACTAAATTTTCTGAATAGATTGCCAAAAATCCCAACAACCTGTATACCCAGCTCTTACCAGAACTTACTCAGCCATAGAGTCTTTTTTATGGTCATTTAGAAAATAGATCTTGGGTCATATTTTTAACATTCTATATTATCAAATCTATTATGCTGAAGATGATTCCCCATTTTTAAGTTGGTGGGTATAACATATGTGATCAATTTAACCAAATCAGTACTTTAAAGAATGACCTCAATGAGTGGTGATAATGAATGTGTTCCTTCTCAAGCCCCTCCTCTATTATCCAGCCCTTTCTCCTCACTCCTTTCATTCCCCAAGCAAAGGTGAGTTTAAAGCAGGCAGATCTCTAGAGAAACCAAATTATGAAATAACCAACAAAGAAGGAGAAATAGCACCTTAAGTGATTTGACGTGGGAGCAACCTGCCTCTGCTTCACTGCTTCTAAGTTTCTTGGGTTCCTAGACAAAGGAGAATGAGGGCTTCCTTTGTACGAGACCCTACTTCTCTCAAATAGCTGCTGTTGCCCAAGTAGTCAGGCCAAGCAATTGTGACCAGTTACTTATATGAGATAGTGTCCATATGGTTGCTGCATCTGAGCTTGGGGTTCAAGTTTGAGATTTTTCTTTTTCTTTTCTTTTTTTCTTTTCTTTTCTTTTCTTTTTTTTTTTTCTTTTTTTTTTTTTTTTTTTTTTTTTTTTTTTTTTTTTTTTTTTTTTTTTTTTTTTTTTTTGACAGAGTTTTGCTCTTGTTGCCCAGGCTCAAGTGCCATGGCATGACCTCAGCTTACCACAACCTCTGCCTCCCGGGTTCAAGTGATTCTCCTGCACCAGCCTCCCGAGTAGCTGGGATTACAGGCATGTGTCACCAAACCTGGCTAATTTTGTATTTTTAGTAGAGACGGGGGTTTCTCCATGTTGGTCAGGCTGGTCTCAAACTCCCGACCTCAGGTGATCCGCCTGCCTCGGCCTCCCAAAGTGCTGGGATTACCGGCGTGAGCCACCGCACCCGGCTGAGATTTTTCTGCATAGCTGACCTTGAAAAGCAATGCCCAGGAAGCTTAGATTATTTCATCATGTGCTCAGTGGACAGGCAGAGGTTAATCCTAGGCCCTTCCTGACCATCAAAGGACTGGCCATCTTAGTGCATATCTTAGAATAAAGGAGAGTCAGGGCAAATTCGAAGGGTTTGAAGCTAGGATGAGGGAGCTGTCCAACAGAGTAATTGTTAGGGTGTCTGTCTTTTGTCATTGTAAAATCTACATCTCAGCCAAATTTCAGGGATTTCTCTGTAACAACTTTCATAAACAAAGCACCCTGTATCATCCAATATATCCTCATTTCTATGAACTGTAATATTCTAAACACCACAATAGACATTAGTAAAGAATACTGAACCAAGTAACATTGTATTCAGAGCAAGTATTAGAATATTCTTGCATCTCATGTAAGATAAGTGTTATGCAGAAAATTTTCCCCCAAATCCATTTTTTACATATTTATTTTTCTCCCTAGATGTATGTGTGTGTGTGTGTGTGTGTGTGTGTGTGTGTGTGTATGTATTGGTGTATTACAAGAGGGCTGGTGATAATCTGTTCAACACAGGTAGCAATAAATGTAATTTTGAAAAGACTGCAGCTATTCCCTTGATTCCTTTTGAGTCCTACTAGATTGAACTCCTCTTATTTATCACTCCTGTGTTCAGTGGTACTTTTTGTTGAATTCCTGGACTATGCGAAGTGTGAATAGGGCTCAGTTGCATTTGTTCACATGTCATCTACAACTACAAGTCCCAGTGGACCTCAATGACCTCCAGTCCTGAGTACTGCCTATTCAGTCAAGAAAATTCAGGGCTATCTCCAGAATAGTGTTAAGAAATGTGATCAGCTTTGTCACTGCCACAGAGCCAAATGGAAAGGGCACTGGGATAAGGAGGTTGAAAATAATGTGTCTTTTTATCTCATATTTTATAGTTTAGAACTGCCCATCAGGGAATGGAGAACAGAAGTCCTTTGGCTTTATTCACCTTTGCAAGAAGTTGAACAAAAGATCAAAATGTCATATACATTGCTTCCAGTTAGACTTCCTGGCTTGAAAAATCAGAGTCATTGTGTTCTAGTCTTAGAGGCAGCAGATTGTAATGAAAAAAGAAGTCTTTGGACTCAGATTTGGTTCAAATCCAGGATCTGTCACTGTTAGTCTGTAATACCTTGAGTTAACCACATAGTTTCCCTGAGCCTCAGTTTGTCATCTCTAAAATGGGAACAATGACTTTGAGGATTAAATAAGACAGTGGTTATAAAGTGCAAGTTACTCTGCCAGTCACACAATAGTACTTAATAAAAGCTAGTTATTATTGTCTGAGTTATCCTACTTTATAGCTAGTTAGCTACATGATCATAGGTTTGCCGTTATCATTAATGTGACTGTTATTTATTTTAAAAATAACTAGAAAATAAACAACTGTGTTAAGGTATAGTTTGCATAAGACAAAATTCACCCATTCAAGTGTAAAATGATTTTTGGAAGATTTATCAAGTGGTGCAACCATCATCATAACATAATTTTGGACCATTTTCATTTCCCCAAAAATAAATCCTACTCCAATTAGTTGTCACTGAATTATTTTCTACAATCTCTCCAGCTCTAGACAATTATTAATCTACTTTCTGTCTCCACAGATTTGTCTATTCTGGGCATTTCATATAAATTTAATCAAATACTATGTGGTCTTTTGTGCTTCTTTTACTTAGAATAATGTTTTCAAATTTTATCTATGTCATTCCATGTATTGGCACTTCATTCTATTTTGTTGAAGAACAAGATGTCATTGTATGTGTAGACCACCACATTTTGTGTATCTCTTGTCAGTAATATTTTTATCTGTAAAATGGAACACCTGCCTTCTCTATCCATTAGGGTGGTTGTACGGATAAACTTAGACAATAGATATGGAAACACATTGACAAGGTAAAATTATAGCTACAGGTACTATTATTATTAATGATGTAAAATACCAATAATGGAAATAATAATGATCATGAAAATGATGATGTTAGTAAGGGATTGTAATGATCAATGGTTCCCAAACCTGGCTGCCTTTCAAAATCTTTCAGAACTTTAGAGAAATATTACATTCCTGGGCCACACCCAAGATCTATTGAATCAGAATCCCCAGGGCTAGTGCCTCAGTGTTTGTGTTTTTACAAATCTCCTCACGTGATTTTTATGAGCACTTAGACTTGGGAAGTATTAGACTGGGTGATCTTGATGGTCCCATTTAACTAACTAAAGTGGTAGGAGTTTTTAGAAATGCAGAAATCTGTTTTTATTTTTTTTCTTTATATATATTAAAGGAATAATAGAGCACAGAACACACTGTGTTTTCAAATGACCGCATTATTACATATTTAGCCTTAAAAAATGAAATTTAAAAATCATTGGTTAATCACTCTGGCCTTGTGGTACTCCTTTGTCTAGTGCCTCTAGTCTACTGTTTTTTGCTAGATACAGAAAGTATCAGGGAAAGCATTTTGGATCAAAGGTTATTGATGTCAGTTTTCCCACAGTCCTTGGGTACAACGAGGGTCTTAGTGAAGCCATGTAGGATGTGGTCCTCATTAGCTGTGTCCCCAGGAGATCCATTGATGGGTTTTCCTTTTGTCTTGTCTTTCCTTTTTCTTTCTTTCTTTCTTTTTTATTTTTATTTTTGTAGAATCTTTCTCCTTCCTTTTATGGCTGGTCCATTTCTTCCCCCATTTTCTTGTATGTAAGTATACAGATCAATGTTGGGGGTATCATTTATGACTAGCCAGCTTCTCTGAACCCAAATTGAGACAAGTTCAAGAGTTATTACACAGACCATGGGACAGAATATTTACAATTGGAACAGTCTTAGAAAATCTGAGCTGTGTAGTCACACCAGCTATGATCCAGTTCTTTTGCCATAGCTCGTTTCTTTCAATGAGATAAATCCACCTTCTCACTAATTTATTCTGTAACTACTAAAACAAGTACATTGTTAAAGACAAGAATTTTAAGATACCTGGGAGAGATGCATTATTAATAGATATGATAATATAATCAAATGTCATTTAATATTTTAATATAATACAGTAAAGTATCATTTAATATATTCCTTTTTGAGTCAGGAAGCCTTGGAGAAGAGGAGAAAACCCAGGCAGAAGTGCTTTTGCATTGAGAAGATACAAATACATATAGTTCTTTTGAAAATGGAGGCTTCTTGAAGAGAAGGGAGGTAGATATTAGATCATCTTGAGCCCACAGCTTGTTTCATTTCTGCCCTTTCAGCTGTGCTTCCATGATTTCATTTCCTTACCCTCTCACCCTAAAGCAGGTTGTTAGTTCCAGCTAATTTGCACCTTGCTTGGCTCTGAAGCCAGCTTTCCCTCTAGGCCTCCAGCTGGTAGGAAATAGCCCTTGGAAGCTGTGGCAGGATGGGAAACCAGCTGTGTAAAGGTGCAACACACCTTATCCAGCTCCAAGTGCCAGGCAGCAGGATGTGCAGAAGGCACGGAGCTCTGGCAACAGACGTTGAAAATGCTGGCAGAATCAGAACAAGGAACTCTTAATCTAGTAAAGAAGCACATTTGATGTATTTCTGGCCGTAGAAGTGGAGTCCTTGGAGGTGGGCAGCTAGTTTCTTAACATTTAATTACCCTAACAGCTTTGCTTTCTAAAGCCTGTTTGAGATGGAAAAGAGAAGATTCCTTTTTATAGACTCTTAGGCCTAGAATGGACTCAATGTGTCACCTAGTGCATGATCTTTGCTTTAGAGATGGCAAAGTTAAGACTCAGAGAGATTAAGTGATTTCACTGAAATCACACAGCTTATAAGTGCCTAGTTGAAATTTGAATCCAGGTCTCTGTGACTCTGGAGTCATCACTCTTAATGACGATAAATATCCTGCCCTCAGTGGGCCTGTGGGCCTCTGCAGCGGCAGCAGTGGCTTTGCAGGGTGTTAGCATAAATTTTCTACATTTGGCATTTGCCACAACTGGAAGCCGCCTCCCAACCAGCAGTAAATCTTATCTTTGAGTCACAGGCCCCCAGCAGGACTCATGTCTTATTGTAATCACAGCTCACTTCCTAGATGGTTGACCTTGATACCTTCCTTTTTTTTCTCTTCAGCTTCTATTCCTCTTTTCAACCTCATTCAGCACTTTCTTCCTCTTTGCTCTTTCCTTCTTGTTCTCTCCTCTATTCCGTAAGATTAGGACCTAATAATAATAGAAATCTATCAAGTGCTTACTGTGTTCCAGGCTCTGGAATCAGCATTTTATTTTATTTTATTTTTATTTTATTTTAAGATGGAGTCTCACTCTCTCTGTCACCTATGGTAGACTGCAGTGGTGCAATCTCAGCTCACTGCAACCTCTGCCTCCCAGGTTCAAGCGCTTCTCCTGCCTCAGCCTCCGGAATAGCTGGGATTACAGGCGTGTGCCACCACGCCCAGCTAATTATTGTATTTTTAGTAGAGATGGAGTTTCATTATGTTGCCCAGGCTAGTCTCGAACTTCTGGTCTTAAGCCATCTACCTGCCTCGGCCTCCCAAAGTGCCAGGATTACAGGCATGAGTTGCTGCACCTGGCCATGGGTTGAGCACTTTATATCCATCATCTGATTTGTGCCCCACAACAACCCCGCAAGGTAGGCATTGTTATTATCACCCTTGCTTTGCAAAGAAGAAACTGAAGCCAAGGGAGTTTGGAGTGCACAACTAGAAAGTACTGGGGACGCTGTTCTGACTGACATCATGTCAGCTGCGCTTTTTCCATTACTCCATATTCAGGCCAATGATGAGAAAGTGGAGTGACTAAAATGTACCACTGGAAGGTGCTCAACATAGATTTGGCTGAGGGCTGGGCCCTCTGGAAAGTTCTTGGGTGCTATATGATACTATAGCTCTCAGCCATCATGTTCATTTTCATCTGGAGGTGGTTAATCATACTCATACTTTGGAGGCTTAAGAGGTTTAAGAGATGGAAGTAAAAAAAGTCCAAAGTCCTAATAGGGCTACACAGCTGACTCTCCAGAGGAGACTGGATGAGTGAAATCGTAAATTTATAGCTTCACACATTTCCACACCACCAGTTGTCTGACAGTTTTGAAGTACATGACAAGTTATGGAAAACATCTGACTCAAAGGCAGTGGCCTCCTGGAAGGTGCCAATGAATCTGGTGAACTGCTAAGTCAAGACACCATTTCTAGGGTATGGGGGTTATTGGGTGTGAATATATGGAGATACTAAAAGGGCCCCTTCATTCATCCTTTTCAGTCAAAAATTAAAGACCCCAGCCTGTAATCACTTGGGTTGTGTTGAATTAGTCAGCAAGGGAGTCAAAGAAATCAGAGTTTCTCTTGGCTGAGGTATTGACCATTTCATCCTGGGTATCAATGTATGCACCAAGTGGGTAAGGGTCCCTATCCTCACTTAAAACCATTCCTTGATTCCCTTGTCAAGATAGAAATCTGTGACTGAGAGCAGCTTAGGAAGCCAGTTCGCTTATGCTGGATGCCACTTACCTACTGCCTCGACACACACACATAAATGTCCTCAAAGGTTGGACTGAAACTTCTCTTAGCAATAACTGAGAAATTTATTCATTAACATGACTTAAAGGTTTTGGCACTATGGCAAAGCAATAAATATTTGCAAAGGGAGTGAATTATCAACCTGGTGTTTCTGAATACAGTTCTCCTGCTGAGACCAAAGGATAGTCATCAGACTGTAATTGTGTTTAATGCTTTCTGTGCACTGGCTAGGGTTTATTTATTTACTTAGGGTTATTACCGATGACTTAAGCCTGATTAAATCACACTGTTTCTGCAGCTCAACCTCTCAATGAACTTCTAGATACCTTGAGGCTAATATGTTTTACTCAAGGAATTCAACCGTTTCCAATATTCTTTTCCCCAGGCTGAGCCTATCTCTCTTCCTATTTTCTTCAGCTCCTAGTCCCAGGTGTCCAATCCCCTCCTCTTGCCTCTGATCCCTGCATTTCTTCTGCTATATTAGTCATTTCCTCTAACCTAGGATAAATGTGAAAATTACACTCAATCCTTCCAATCCATAAATCAAGCTGTATAATGTATTCTCACTTCTGTACCTCATTACTTGTGGCAGCCAAGGGTGAGAACTGGTGAAGATGGCCCTGAATAGACAGATATCATGCACATCCTTTGAGAGGATGAAAAGATGAAGGGTGAGTGGTAGAAATAGGAGATTATTTTTTAAGCAAGAGCTAGGGCATTTATATGTACAGGTTGTTATTTAGACAGTTTCTCTACCCAGTGTAGCGTAAGGAGTAGAGGACACACTTATACACACACATAAACATTCAACCTATGCACACACATTTCACATTTTAATATTCCATACTGGGCCATATACTTTGTGCAAAGGATGATCTGGTTTCTTATCAAGTATGTGTGTATGCCTGATATGCAAGGTTACTTGGTTCATTTTAACTTGGCATAAAAATGTTTTAACTTTGAAAGCTTTCCTTGGTTCATAATATAACAAAGGGATGGGGGCTTTGAGTCCAAAAATAGGACAGGGATTTTAAGAAATAGAGATGTTAAAAATGCTCCAGTAATGCCCCTGAAAGCTAAACATCCTAGAAACTAATATAAATGTTTAAATCCCAATAAAACCATATCAAGCTTGGAGCTTCACTTGTTATATTAGATTTAGATGTGCTCTTTGTCCTTAGAACCTTTAGCTTGACAAAGTTCTTCAACTAGGTGTGCCATTATATTGAATGGTGTTTTGAGAATGACTCTTGAATTTGGATGAGCCAAGTTTTTAGCCCAATTAGGATCTGCACCTGAGGTTGGTTAATATCACCACTTCTTCAAAAGTTCTACTCCAGTGTCAGTGTCTATTTGTTTGGTTAGAATAATCCATATATCTGTTATTAAACTAATCACCTAATCACTTATTTCTTGCCTTAGGGGAAAGCTATGTCTGTTCCTCAGACAACTTCTTTAAAAAGGTGGAGTACACCAAGAATGTCAATCCCAACTGGTCTGTCAACGTAAAAACATCTGCCAACATGAAAGCCCCCCAGTCCTTGGCTAGCAGCAACAGTGCTCAGGCCAGGGAGAACAAGGACTTTGTGCGCCCCAAGCTGGTTACCATTATCCGCAGTGGGGTGAAGCCTCGGAAGGCTGTGCGTGTGCTTCTGAACAAGAAAACAGCCCACTCTTTTGAGCAAGTCCTCACTGATATCACAGAAGCCATCAAACTGGAGACCGGGGTTGTCAAAAAACTCTATACTCTGGATGGAAAACAGGTAGGTACCTTTTCAAAGTACTTTTCTCATTTTGTCTAAATTCTTAGATGTTCATCTTATACCTAAAATATCATTTCTTGTAGACGAACTCTTCCTCCACATCTCATCATCACAACCTGATATTATACGTTTCATTTGGAGTAAAGATATTTTCAACAGGCAAAACAATGAATCGGGAATCTGAGGCTCTGAAATTCAATCTGCTTCTGATTTACCATGCAGAATGGTCACTTAGCCTCAGCTTCCCTATTTGCTATGAAAGATGTGTTAGAACCTAAGTTCTATGAATTCTTATGAATATGAATTTAGCCATTATATGATACAACCTTTATTGTTCAATGCATGTGACTGAAAATGATATTTGCCCATTCATTATTTCTTAGATACCCTCACATTGGTACTCAGCATCTATTTTGATAAAAGGAAGTTGAAATGACCTGCATATGCTCTGAAAGAAGTCAGATATGGGGGAAGCACTGAAGTCTCTGGCTCGTTGTCTTTGCCTCACACTAAACCATATTTGTTCTCTTTCTCTTTTCCATATGACATAGCTGTCTTAATTTGGTTCCACTGATGGTTTGTGTGAGAAAGGGACTATTTCAGGATCCTAAAATTAGCCCAAGAAAGATGTTGCCATCTGTTCCTCCTCCAAATCAGGTTCTTCATGTCATTGGTTATACTACTAAAGTGCCACCTATATTAATATCTGAGAAAGAATGCAGCCAGGCGTCTCCATCAGACAGATGCACCATTCTCTTGAGCATAGGGAGCTGTAAATATACAAAAAAAAATCTTCCAAGGGAATTGGAACAGTGTCTGGTTCTGTTGGCTCTAAAGAGAATCCTGGTCTCCCCGCAGAAAAGACAAGTGTGGATTATTATCAGTCCATACATTCTATCTCTTAAAATGCCTTTGGCATTTTAACAAACAACTATATAGATTCTAAAAAGGTGGATTCACTATATATCAAAGTGACTGATGAGTGCTCAAATGCAGACTTGTGCCTCTTCCCATAATTTCTGATAATAATGTGTGCTCCAAGATTTTAAGTTTCAGGGAAGCTCCACCCATGTACTGGGTACTTGGCAATTTTGATAAATTTGTAGCTTCTGTTGCCCATCATTTTGTGATCTGAGAGCTACCTAGACACATTGGTTATACCTGACTTGTGTTTGTTGTACCGAAGCAATGGGTTTGTCTGTGATGTTGGGAAAATCTCCAATCCCCAAGCATTTCTCTAAGAGTGTCTCTCTTCTAAGTAAGCACCATGTGTGTAATAAACAGGAGCTGTCTAAGTATAGGCCTAATTGCCAAAGCCTCATCTCAGAGAGATAGGACATAGAAATTTTAGAATAATTGGATCACAGAGTTGAGAATGACCCTAGAAGCCATGACATTTAATCTTCCACCTAAGGCATGGATATCTTCTGCAATCACTCTAAAAGACGATGAGACAGCCTATTTCACTGTTCAACAGCTGTGATTCTTAGAGTTTCTTCATATTAGGCATAAATCTGATTCCCTATGTCTTAAGTCTTCTAAAGTAATACAGGAAAATGCAAATCAAAAACGTAAGACTGGGATTAAGAAGATTTGGACTCTAGTCTTGATATTGTCACTTACTATGCGACTTCAGACTAATCACTTAACTGTCCTGAATCTCACACTCCTCCTCTGTACAAAAGGACTGATCACATCTGCCCTGACTATGCTCCCAGGATTCTTATGAGGATCAAATCAAATAATGGATATGAAAGCACTCTGTAAATTGAAACATGGAGTTATATGTATGTATACATATATATATATATATATACACACACACACACACACACACACACACACACATACAATTCATCATTAAATGAGATTTATGGCAATTTTCACATATTAATAAATGTTAGCGCTCTTTCCCCTTATTTATTGATTGATTGATTGATTGATTTTTGGAGATGAAGTTTCACTCTCTTGCCCAGGCTGGAGCGCAGTGGTGTGAATTTGGCTCACTGCAACCTCTGCCTCCCAGGTTCAAGCAATTCTCCTGCCTCATTCTCCCGAGTAGCTGGGGCTACAGATGCATGCCAACACACCCTGCTATTTTTTTTTTGTATTTTAGTAGAGATCGGTTTCACCGTGTTGCCCAGAGGTCAGACAATCCGCCCACCTCAACCTTCCAAAGTGCTAGGATTATAGGCATGAGCCACCATCCCCAGCCTCTTCTCTCTACTTTAACTTGAACTCCTGAGGTCAAGCAATCTGCCCACCTCAAACTTCCAAATTGCTAGGATTAAAGGTGTGAGCCACCATCCGCAGCCTCTTCTCTCTACTTTATCTCTATCATTCTTATTATAAATTTCCAACATTTGTGAATATATATCATACCTTTGCATTCTGTTTTTGGTCCAAATAATATATAAAGGGAGACCTCTATCTCTTAGGGAAGCAAGCACCAGTCCAGTGATGAACAGGTTTTTGACCTACAGCAGGCCATGTAGAGTGGCAAGCTCTCTCAAACTCCTTTAAGCATCAGTTCCCTTTTTTGAGGGAACACATTACAAAATACCAGTATATGATATGACATGTATATACAGAAATAGAGTGGTGCCCAGCGGATCTGAACAATGCCCTTTCAGGCATCTGTACCTCTGTATATACATTACCTCTCTTTAAAACATCTTCCTCTGCCCACCTTGACCCCTGGAAGTCATCTTCTAAGACCTAGTTCAAATATCATTTTATCTTTGAAAATTTCTGCCTCCACTAAGGAGGGTAAAAGCAATCATAACCTTTTTTTTTTTTTTTAAATAATGCTCAGCTCCTGGTATATTGTGGCTGCTCTATAAATGTTTGTTGATTGAATGAACTGACATAAACAGATTCTCACATGGCCTGGGTAGATGTTTTGAGAACCCTTCTTTCAGTTCCCCATATGTTATCCTTAGGTCTTTCAGAAGAAATAGGGGGCTTCCAAAGGAATGAATATTCCACCCAGGTAGTTTCTATCTGATGCTTTACTTGGAAGTCACTGAGGGCAGACATTTAAAGCAACGTTTTCCTAAATACCTTCTAAGGAGAAATGTCTCTGTGTCCCCACCCCAAAAAGCTCTCCAAAAAGAATTCTGTCGGGAAATAAGCTTGTAAAATGATGCAAATTGTTTGCCATTCTTAGAGATTCATAGTGCTCATTGGCACACTGAATGTTCTGAGAAGTCCTACAGCAAGAAAATCCATCCTAATCTTACTTAACCACAAATATTTTTAATCAAATACACACAAACACATACCCACACATACATACATATATGTGTATATATACACACATACATACACACATTTATATGTATATATACACATATACATACACACATACAGAGTGCACTAGAAAATGTTGTTTACATAAAACACTGATGATTAGGAACTAACTACCCTAACTTTAATGGTAAGATTCGTATGCACAGACTAACCACAAATTAAACATTGTTGTTTTGTTACAGCAAGGACATTAAATAAAATTTGGGGGTATGTGGACAAACCTAATTACAAAATAGATGCTGGGTATACTGAAAGTTGGTGCTACATTCAAAATTTTGGAGCTCAGCTTGTTTCCCAGGTCTGGTGATGACAGCTCTAATGTTAACACCTGTCAATCACTTTGATTATTAGTGGGTATTCGTACTGCTTGCAAATATGATCTTCCTCGTGGAGGCTGAAGTCACATGTATTGCAATAGCTTGACTTGGTTGGATAAGATTCTAATGCCTGTCTTTGGCTACAAGTGATACAAGGCACTTAGTTGAAAAGAACAAAGTATGGTCAAGGCTGTTTGTTATGGAATGTTTTATTCATGAAATCAAGGCGATCGCTTGATTTCAGTGTACACTATAAATGGATTCCATATTGACCAAACCAAGTGGTTTTCCCTCTTCAAATGAATAATGATCAGCTAAAAGAGCCCAGTTGATTGTTGCAAATTTATTGTTGCTTCTGTAATTGTGTGTACCATTTGAGTGATTGGCTTACACTGATTGACAAGCAATCTGCAGATATGGCCCATTTCTTTCTCTCTGTTTCTATTTTATTTGGATGTATCTTTTGGAGTCCTTGATCTTTTTACAGCTTAAGTTTGATATTATAGAAGATTGATTTCCTGACCTCTTGCCTCTGAGATATTTTTGGTCCATGTAGAGAGGAAAGCCAACCACCACTAGTAGGTAGACACCCCAATTGATTCCTCACCTCAATAAGAAGTTGTTAATGGTATAAGAAGTGGTTGGTAGGGCTTTGGCTACTCCCAGGGATTAAAATGGATTTCTAGGAGGTCAAAGAGGACATGATAGGGGATTGGATGGTGATGCATATCAGTTCACTTGCAGGTGAAAATTGTTCTTTTGGTTCCTTGGCAGCTGGAGTGGTTGTGGAGTGTTGACAAAATTATCCAATTATTAATTTCCATAACTAAAGTACACATTGACCTTCATGCATAAAAGTCATGGATGCATAAAACTGGGACCCAAATTTCTGTTTCACATGATAGTAGTAGTTTAATAGATACATGTTCTGGCCTTAAAATTAATTCAAGAGCTTTAATAATAGACTTCCAGCTTTTTGGCATCATACACGGGGGTGCAGCTGGTCTTCACACTATCCATTTTTATGCTACACTGACTGACATCTCTAGATTCAGTTTTGTTTACGCCCAGAATTTGTGCAAGACAAGATTCACTATTGCCTCAATATACATGCCTAAGGCATAAGCATGGCCTTCAGTGCTTGTTCTAGCTTTGTTAGGTCAGTTTTCAATTGGATGGATTTATTTTACATTTTTGTCTGTGCCTTTATAGCACCAACTACTTGGACCAGGGATTCTAGGTCTCAGAATAACAGAGGAGAAGTTTAAGCTGACTCTAAGATTATCCATAGCCTTGGAAACTAGAACAGGGGTTTTAAGGAAATGGTTGATGCATCAGACACAAATGAGAGCATGAAGGATGTTTCAACTGGTGCTTAGCATTCTAGGAAAGACTTGCCCTTTCCACATTGCCATACAAAAGAACTGGGTGCTGTAAGCACAAAGGCAATTGCAGGAAACACAGGAACACAGATTGGATTTAACCTTGGAAATGTTAAGTGCACTTACTAAGGTAGGTGTGTTTTTCCTTTGCTGCATAGCCAGTTTTTTTTTCTTCCCTGCTATCTCTGCTTTCTCCAGTAATATCTGATCTTATTTATACTCCCTGGCCTCCAGCTCTCTCAGAGCCAACCTTGTTCTTCTCCTAGTGTTACAACCCTGTTAATCAACAATGGGCTCAATAGAAAAGGCCACATGGCCATAAATTATGCCCCAAGAAGGAGGTCATTTATCATGGGCCTTCACTTGAGAAGATCAAGGCTGGAAAGGCGATGTCTTTATTACTAAAATTCTCCTTCCCCAAACTTTCAGAGGTTCCTGGAGACAGACTTTAGGAGGACTGGCTTGAGCATGAAGTGTAATAGAACAAAGGTGGAAAGCCAGGCTGGGCTCTGTGAAAGGAGACAGTTTGGAAACTACCATCTCATATATGGCGGTAGATTTTACACGTTGAAAGAGTGGCCAATCATCAAATATACTGCCCTTCTGGAAGGAAAGGACTAAGTGTAGCCTGGTGAGCAGATATTTCTTCAGTAATTCATCCTCTTAGAGTTTTATTGTTGATGAGATGCTCCTGGCTCTGAGCAGTGATAGAGGTGTGGCTTGGCCAATTCAATCAAAAGCTTTGGCATAGAATTCCAGTCTCTTGTACTGACTAGTCTGTCACTGTCTAGCATTCAGCAAGTGGAAAGAGCCCTAGACTGGGATTTAGAGGACTGAGTTTTAGTCTTCACGGTTCTTCACTAGCTATGTAATGTAGAGCCAATCACATCTCTTTTCTGGGCCTCAGTTTTTTAAGGAACCTTAGTATATGATCTGTAAGAGTCCTTCTAGTTCCACAGGAACAGAGTATTCATCTCATAGTGTTGGTTCTATCTAGACATTTTTTCACTCTTCTGAATGTACTCCACCTCTCTATGCTCCTAAGGATCGCTAGTGTGATGTGGTACTCACCTTGGTGGATACATTGCTTTCCAGGATGGCCTCTAAATGGTACTTGCATAATTCTTATATTCAGATGTTTCTTGCTACCTGTAATGACATCACCAAATAATATTTTCAAACTTGTAACTTTTGTTTGACCCCCTTTTCTTTACATTGTGGGTGGTATAAGGAGCAGAAGGCAGAGAACTCATGAAACAAAGCAAGACAAAAGCCAGCCTGTTAAAATTGTGGCAAGTGTTTGACAGTGCCATTGCTAATGGGGGTAGTTATCACTAGAGCTGAATGCATTGCTATTTCTTGAGTAGACTGAAGAGACTCATCAAGTGAGAATTGATCTATCCAGGGATGCAGGCTATTCCATTTAAAATTATTGAAGCAACAGTCTTTTTGTTCTTAGTTATTTTCACCTTTTTCATTATTGTCATTCCCTTAAAGTGGGAGAAAAAGCATTGTCTCCAAAACAGGTTTTAAAGACAGCTTTCTTGAGATATAATCTTCACATTATATATTTCACTCATTTTAAGTTTAAAATTCAACAGCTTTTAGTATATTCACAGAGGTCTGCATCCATCACCACAATCAATTTTAGAATATTTCCATTATCCCAAAGAAACCCTGTACCCTTTAGACATCACCCTCTAGTTCTCTGATTTCACTTCCCCATCCCTAGGCAACTTATCTACTTTTTGCTCTATGGATTGTCCTATTTAGGACATTTAAAAACAATGGAATCATGTGGCCTCTTGTGCCTGGCTTCCTTGACTTAGCATAATGTTTTCAAGGTTCATCCATGTTGTAGCATGTATCGGTACTTCCTTTCTTTTTACGGGTGAATAACACTATTGTATGGATTTACCACACTGTATTTAGTCATTCATCTGTTAATGGACATTTGGGTTGTTTCTACCTTTTGGCTCTTGTGATAATGCTACTATGAACATTCATGTACAGATTTTTGTGTAGATATATGTCTTCATTTATCTTGAGTAAATACCTCAAAATGGTATTGCTGGGTTGTATAGTGTGTTTAAAATTTTAAGAAACTTTCAAATGGTTTTCCAAAGTGGCTGCACCATTTTCTATCCCTATTTGCAATGTATGACAGTTCCAGTTTCTTCACATCTTCACCATACTAGTTTTCATTTATCTTTTTTATTAGATCCATCCTAGCTGGTGTGAAGTGGTATCTGATTGTGGTTTTTCTTTGTTTGCATTTCCCTAGTGACTAATGATGTCACACATATTTTCACATACTTATTGGACAATTGTATTTCTTCTTTGGAAAAATGTCTATTCAGATCATTTGCCTATTCTTTGAGTTATAAGGTTTCTTATTAATGAGCTCTAAGAGTTCTTTATATATTCTAGATACAAGGCCTTTGTCATATATGTGATTTACAAGTATTTTTTTTGCTAGTCTGCATTTCTTAATGATTTTCTTAATTTTTCTAGAGAAAAAAGTTTTTATTTTGATAAAGTCTGATTTATTAATTTTTCTTTTATGCATTATTGCTTGGTGTCCTATCTAAGAAATCTTAACCTAACCCAACATCTCAAAAATTTTCTCCTATGTTTTTCTAGAAGTTTTGTATTTTTAGCAATTACATTTTTACATTTTTAGCTCTTAGATTTAAATCTCTGATTCATTTTGTGTTAATTTTTGTGTACAGGATAAGAGTCAAGGTGCTTTTGGGGCAGTGGATAGATAACTAATTTTTCTAACACTATTTGTTGAAAAGAAAAGATAAGGCAGTTTTCTTAGTTAATATAGCCAAGCCCTCTAAAGGTTTTTAGAATTTCTAAGGACTGTGAGTGTGAACTAACGTAACACAGGAGCTTCTCCTATACAGATGTTGTGGAACTGTAACACTCTAAGTCTGTATCAGTGAGGCTGACTTAGACTTATTTTGTAGGTGAAAAAAGGTGAGCTTGATAGGAGAGGCTAAAAAGGGCTATTGTTTCTTGACAGTGCTCCTGCCATGTTCTAGACTCCTAGAGTTCCCACCCAGACCTATCTAAACTTCCCTGTCACGTATGTTATACCGCTCTGTTGATGCTAAGCAGGTTGGGAGAGGGGAGTAAGGACATGTCCAAAATTGTTGAGGTTATTTTCTTTTGTAACATCTTGAGATATAATTCACATATCACATATTTCACTTATTCAAAGTGTACAGTTTGGTGATTTTAATATGCTCACAGATATATGTGACCATCACCAAAGACAATTTTAGAATATTTTTATTACTTCTCCTACCCTCTATCTCCCACAGCCCTAAGCAACTACTAATCTACTTCCTAGTTCTATAGATTTGCCCTTTCTGAACCTTTTGTATAAATGAATCATATTTTATGATTCATATATATATGCTAAGTGACTGGCATCTTTCACTTAGCATAATATTTTCAAGGGTCATACGTGATCTATCATGTATCTGTCTATACTTTGTTCATTTTTATGGCTGAATAATACTCCATTGTATTGATATACCAAATTTTATTTATCTTTTCATTTGTTGATGAACATTTGGGTTGCTCTGCCTTTTGCCTATTAATAATGCTGCTATAAACATTTGTGCATGATTTAGGTACAGACATATATTTTCATTTCTCTTGAATATATATCTAGTAATAGAATTTCTGGGTATTGAGATTTCTTGATGTGCTGTCCCCTAACCACCAAACTCATGTTTCTAAAACATGTACCCCAAGTCATGCTCCAAACAAAGAAATTCACAGCCTTATTTTTTAATATATAGATATTTGTCCCAGGGTTCTTGCCTAAACAATATAGAAGAAAACTTGAAGGTTTCTTTACTAACTTTTCTTAAAGCTAGAACAAATGCTAAGAAGCTATTTTCTTGTTCTTTTTATCTGAGTTCTACCTTGGCCCTCCTTACTTTCCAGAATCAAAGATGCATTGTAAACAGTAGGTACCTTGAATCCAATGGGTCCCAGATTCTCCCCCAAACCACCAAAATTTCTTATTTTGAAAAAGGCACAGAAAAAGGAGCTTCTAGAATTCCAGTCTGTCCATTTTTCCTCGATTAAGAATACTTTTATAGTCAATACCACATATTCTACCCTCATCAGGTCTTGTGATGTTAGCTCATGTGATAAAAAACAACTTGGGTATAAGGAGCCACAACAGGTGTTCATCATTAGCCCAGTTGTCATCAACCAGGACTATTTTCTGTCCAGGGGATAGTTGGTAAATATATTTTTGGTGTCACAACTAGGGAAAGGATGCTGCTGACATCTAGTTGGTATAGGCCAGGGATGCTGCTGAACATCTTACAATGCACAGAACAGCACTTTCCCCCACAAAAAAGAGTGATCTGGCCCCAAATGTCTACAGTAGTTGAGAAACCACGCATTACAGGTAAGCTGCAGGGCAGACACAGCAGAAGATGAAGCTGAGAGGAAGGTGAAGGCAAGATTTAGCAATGGCCTTGTAAACTGTGTTAAGAAACTTGTGTTAGTCCATTTTCACACTGCTATAAAGAACTACCTGAGACTGGGTAATTTATTAAGAAAAGAGGTTTAATTGACTCACAGTTCCACAGGCTTATTAGGAAGCATGACTGAGAGCCTCAGGAAACTAACAATCATGGCAGAAGGTGAAGAAACAGCAAGGATCTTCTTCACATGGTGGCAGGAGAGAGAAAGGGCAAGGAGGAAGTGAGTGAGATCTCATGAGAACTCACTATCATGAGAACAGCGTGGGGAAAATCTGTCCCCATGATTCAATCACCTCCCACCAGGTCTGTCTCCCAACATTGGGAATTACAGTTCAAGGTGAAATTTGGGTTGGGGCACAGAGCCAAACCATATAAGAACTTGACTGTTATCATGTGTTAACAGAAGTCAGTGAAGAATTTTTTTTTTTTTTTTTTTTTTTTTTTTTTTTTTTTTTTTTTTTTTTTTTTTTTTTTTTTTTTTTTACGCAGGGTATCACTTTTGCCCAGGCTGTAATGCAGTGGCATGATTTTGGCTCACTGCAGCCTCATCCTGCCAGGCTCAAATGATTCTCCCACTTCAGCCTCAGCTTCTTGAGTAGCTAGGACTACAGGCGTGCACCACCACATCCAGCTAATTTTTGTATTTTTTGTAGAGAGGGCATTTCACCATGTCGGCCAGGCTGGTCTCACACTCCTGAGCTCAGGTGATCTACCTGCCTCAGCCTCCCAAAGTATTGGGATTACAGGTGTTATCCCTATGCCAGGCCCCACTGAAGGATTTTCAGCAGGGGAATGACATGATCAGATATGCAGTTTGAGTAGGTCACTCTGTTGTTTCGAATTTCAGAAAGACAAAACTAGTAGAGAGTCCAGATAGAGGCTGTGTGGTAGTATAGGCAGGAGAATAGAAGGATCTAGATTGAGGCAGCAGAAGTGGAAATAAAAAAGGAGAAAACAAAGTCAAGAAATATTTGTGAGCTAGAAACTAGAGAACTTAGTGATTAACTGAATTTGGGATATATTAATTGTCTGTTACTGTGTAATAAGTTACCATAAACATAGCAGCTTACAACACCCATTTATTATGTCACAGTTCTGTAGGTCAGGGCTAAAGAAGGCTTGACTGGGTTCTCTGCTTAAGGTCTCACAAGCCTGAAGTCAAGGTATCAGATAAGATATGCTCTTATCTGGAGGCTATGAGTCCAGTTCCATGCTCATTCAGGTTTGGGGCAGATTTCAATTCCTATATCCTTCTTAGATGTCAGCTGAGAAATGTTTTCAGCTTCTAAAGGTTACCCATATTCTTCTCACATGCCCCCCTTCCATGTTCAATCCAACAACATACATCAGATTCTTCTCATAATTAGAATCTCTTTTACTCCCTTTTCTGCCACTAGCCAGAGCAAATTATCTGCTTTTAATGGGATCATGTGATTAAATTGGTTCCAGCTGGGTAATCTCCCATTTGACCCAAAGTTAACTAATTTAGCAACATTAATTTACATTTAAAAAAGCCCTTTTTGCCATGTAACATAACATAATCATGGGAATGGAAACTCAACATATTTATAATTAAAAGAGAGGAGTATATACAAAGGCAAGGGTCATTAGGGGGTCATTCTTAGAATTCTGCCTACCACAGGTGAGCAAATAGGAGGACTCAGGTGACTCTGAAGTTTACCGTTAAGTTATGTGGGTGGATGGTGGGGTCACTCACTGAGGCAGGGAAAGCCAGGGCAAGAAATAGGGTTATTTATTTATTTATTTATTGACAGGATCTTGCTTTGTCACCCAGGCTGGAGTGCAGTAGCATGATCCTAGCTCACTGCTGCTTCAAACTCCAGGGCTCAAGTGATCATCCCGCTTTAGCCTCCCTAGCAGCTGGGACTACAAGTGTGTCTCACCACACTTGGCTATGGGGTTTAGATGCATTGAACTTGGGGTACCTTGTTACATCTAAGTAGAAACTCCAGAAGGTTGTTGTAGATATGGATCTGGAGCTCAAGAGAGGTCTGGGCTAGAGATACAGGTTTGGGAATAATCTTCAAACAATGGTAGTTAAAATCAGGTAAGTAGATGAGCTTACCAAGGGTGCATGTGAGACACTGTCTGAGGAAAAGGCCCTGTAGACATTTGCATTAAATGGGTGGGTAAGCATAACAGCCTGGACGTTGCTAGAGAGAACCATGGAGAACTAGGTGAAGATGTATCCAGAGAACACTAAAAGGCAGGTGTGGGCAGCTGTTTCAAATGTAGCAGACAGAGTCTGTTTCAAATAAAGATTTAGGACAGTAAATCAGTAAAACCCAGGTGATTTGAATAGTCCTTATTGCTGGGAACAGAAAGCAAAATTCTCCAGTAGACCAGAGGGCAGAGCTTGGTTCAGAAAGACCCTCAAAGGTGACTAGGCAGATAGAGCTATGACTGGGTCAGGCTATTGGATCTGTTTCTTGGCAGCTTCCCGTGCTCCAGATCTATCAAAATTTGTCGTCCAGTGTCCCATTTTCTCTTTGCTAGCTCTTGTGTTATATGTAAAATGTCCTGTATAACTTACTTATGTCATGTGTACACATGAATACATAGAGCTAACCCTTAGTCCAGTTGTGCTCTTGTCCTATCTTATCACTTAAAGCCACAACTCAGACAGATCAGACATTTTCTGAGTCTGATTTCCTCAGAGCTTTCATCATAGTTCATGGATTTAGTTGGTAAGGCTCTAACAAATCAATCTACACTATGTTAGCTCCTGTCAATTTAGAGCACATTTCTCAAATTACACTATATGTAACACTAGTCTGATCAAATATTCTGTGGTCAAATAAGTTTAGCAACATTGCATAGTATATTCTCCTCTTGGAAAAAAGACTCCAAGAAGCCCTCTACAAAGAAACCTGCTTGTGTTTAGGCCAGTATTCCCCAAACTTGTTTGAACACCAAACCTTCAAAATAAATCTATGACCATATGGTAGAATGCACCTTGGGAATCACTGGCCTCTGCCTCAGGTATTTATTTGCATTTTAATTAGAGAATCTTGAAACACCTTCAAGGCCCAAAGGAATAATT
>NW_016107607.1:2827441-2891192 GCF_001604975.1 Cebus imitator
ACAGGCACCACTGCATTTTGATAGGGCTTATAAACTAAAGCAAGAAGGCCTTTGTAGATGGAGTACCAACCATCACTGCAAAGGTAACACCTATTTACCTGTAGTAAGGGCAGAACTTTAGAGTATCCATCTCTGACATAAACTATAGAAAGAAAAGGAGAAATTAAACAAAGAGCAATTTTTCTAGATGTTTGAATAGTCCCCCAAAGTCGTAAGAGGTTAGGAAAATCCTATTGGCCATAGGTATTAAAGTCTGGCTTCTCTAGCCTTAGCGGTAGAGGCAGCAATATCAATTGACAGGTTTAGAACCTTCACGATACGTTTAGTCCTATACAAACCAGCACTCCTTCCACTCACCACACCACACTACAGAGTCTCACTGGAGGAATCAGTCAGGTTTACTAATTAGACTTAATTTCCGTAAGTAGTGTTTACCATTTAAATAGACTGCACACTTTCTATTGCACCAAGCCTATACTCCTCCAGCTGGCAACAATTTGGAAGACCCTAGGGGTCTGAATGGCTTGCACAGCACGATAATATCCCTTAAAAGAGGTTTTGAACCATAGACCAGCACCTCTCTAAGTCTCTTTGTGTCTGCATACACACACTTGTGCCCCTGTTTCTTTTAAGTATTGGCTGTCTCATCTGATGAAGTCGTATATAAATATTTATATGTCAGGACATTTCTGGTCCTACTCACCAGAGACATTACAGCTTTGATAAAAAGCTTCCCTCTGGCAGTATTTGCCTCCACAGTTTATTTAATACGGCAGTTGATAGGTGAACTTCCTCTTGCTGTTTGCAAAGAGAATGGAGCCTTGCCTTGCTTGGAGTTTCAAGTGTTTGACTTGTCTCCTGCTGGGAATTGATGTTTGTGCTTTCCCAGATTTCTCTGATTAAAAGAAGTGTGAGTTCTCTAGTGGTCATCTTACTCTCTAGATTTTGGATCTTTAGGAATAGTTGATAAACTTAGGAATACATTATGCTTTTGGTGGACCCTAGGCGCTTTTGCCTTTGTGGATCTCTTCCTCCACTAAAAAACAAATTACCACTGTGCAGATATAAAGATGAATATATTAATATTACATTTTAAAGCATTTTTTCCCAACCTAAAAGTTTATGTATGTTTCTGCTTTTAAAAGACATTAAACCCTTTTCCTGGGTCCATAACAGTGCTGTCAGCTTAGGCACTTTGCTTACTGTACTTAACAGATAATCAACCCTTGATATACAGAGCTGATTTCTGGGCTGGCATTTTGAGCTCACATGGGCTAAGCAATGAATTAGAATGGTATGACTCACTGAAGGTTTATTCTAAGAATGCGGTAGCTTCTTGGATGTACCAAGTACTAATTGAGATGTACCAAGGAGGACCCGTCCCCTTCCTTTGGTCTAACATATTTTACCCACTATACTAAGCGTGGCAATAAAACGCTGTAAATAGTCGGCATTTTTTCTGGCTCATTGAACTCAGAGTTGGGAATAGAAATTTGCCTCCTTAGCATCTTCCAGGAGAGGCTTCTGGGAATGATGAATGGTGTCATTCATTTTCAGGCTGAAACTGCTTCTGTCATTTAGCCTGTGGTCCTACAGAAGGCAACTGAGTAAAGGTGGAGTGAAAGTTGACTAGCAATGAGATGGATTACGGCAGTCATCCAGGGAAAAGAGGGTAGGGCTGGTTTTAATCCATGTCTATATTAGTGGTAGTTAATTTAGGCACCTCTATGTCAACCCTAACCATAACCTTTCTTAGCAACATCCACCCCACTCTCGAATAGGGTTCTGAATCTTACCACTGCTGTCACATTGAGTGCTGAAGAGTTTGTTTGCTAACGGTTTACCAGTAAGCCCCATCAGGGAACTGGTGGTGGTTGGGATTAGACACCAACTGACGTAAATAGAAGGTAAGAATTTGGAGCGGACACTCTCATGGATTTTACTTTACATTGCCACCTTGCTTGTAGATATTTTTCTGGATTGATCTGGGGCTAGCACTTGGACTCCAGAGGAATTGATTGTTACTGAGCAAGCTAAAAAACTTCACACACACATTCCCACTCAGCTTAACAGTGCTGGCTCTGGCTCAGTTCACTGAGTGGTATGGAGGTTAGCTACTCCACAGGGACCTTGCTGAGACCTTGAGGTCAGACAGCAATCACTCTCCTTCCCATCTTGTCAAGCCAAAAAAAAAAAAATCTGTTTAATTTAAATCAGTAGGTTCCCATCCCCCTAGCTGAATGTGGCTTTCAAGGATGACATTATCTGCTCTATACTGCCCTTGTCCTTGTCAACTCCCAGACTGAAACGGAACAGAATGATGTGGGGTAGCAAGTTTGTGTATGTAACACATATAGCATAAACATGAAAATTATAGATCCTGGAAATCTTCATACAAAAGGCAGAGCTAGTGAGAGAAAACAAGAGTAGTCAGATCGAAATATAATTAGAAAGAATTAAGGCTGATCAGAGTTTGCAGTCTCTAGGAAACTTCCCTTTGGAATACAAAGGAGAACCAGATTTTCTCTGTCTTTCCTTCTTTCCTTCCTTCCTTGCTTCCTTCCTTCTCCCTCTCTCCCTCCTTCCCTCCCTCCCTCCCTTCCTTCCTTCCTTCCTCCCCTCCCTCTCCCTCTCCCTCTTTCCTTCTTTCGCTTTCCTCCCTTCCTTCTTTCTTTCTTTTCTTTCTTTCCTTCTCCTTCTTTCTTCCTTTCTTTCTTTCTTTCTTTCTTTCTTTTCTTTCTTTCTTTCTTTCTCTTTCTTTCTTTCTTTCTTTCTTTCTTTCTCTTTCGTTCTTTCTTTCTTTCTTCTTTTCTTTCTTTCTCCTTCCTTCCTTCTCCCCCTCTCTTTTTCTTCCTTTTAGCTTTCTTTCTCTTTCTCTTTCTTTCTCTTTCCGTCCTTCCCTCCCTCCCTCCCTCCCTCCCTGCTTGCTTGCTTGCTTGCTTTTTCTTTCTTTCTTTCCTTCCTTCCTTTCTTTCTTCTTTCTTTCTTTTCTTTTTCTTCTTACCTTTCCTTCCTTCTTTCCTTCTCCCCCTCTCTCTCTCTTCCTTTTAGCTTTCTTTCTCTTTTCTTTCTCTCTATTTCTCTTTCTGTCTCTTTCTCCTTCCTTCCTTCCCTCCCTCCCACCTACCTTCCTTCCTTCCTTTCTTTCTTTCCTTCTTCTTTCTTTCTTTCTTTCTTTCTTTCTTCTTTCTTTCTTTCTTTCTTTCTTTCTTTCTTTCTTTCTTTCTTTCTTTCTTTCTTTCTCTCTTTCCTTCCTTCCTTCCNCTTTCTTTCTTTCTTTCTTTCTTTCTTTCTTTCTTTCTCTCTTTCCTTCCTTCCTTCCTTCCTTCCTTCCTTCCTTCCTTCCTTCCTTCTTTCCTTCTTTCCTTCTTTCTTCTTTGACAGAGTCTCACTCTGTTGCCCAGGCTGGAGAGCAGTGGCATGATCCCGGCTCACTGCAATCCCCGTCTCCCTGGTTCAAGCGATACTCCTGCCTCCACCTCCTGAGTAGCTGAGATTACAGGTGCCTACTACCACAGTGGGCTAATTTTTGTACTTTTAGTAGAGACCGAGTTTCCCCATACTGGCCAGGCTCGTCCCAAACCCCTGACCTCAGGTGATCTGCCCACGTCGGCCTTCCAAAGTGCTGAGATTAAGGTGGTGAGCCACTGTACCTGCCCACGAACTTGATTTTCCATTACTCAAAGTACAATAGATCAGAGGTCAGTAAACTATAGGTTTTCAAAAAAGGACAAAAATATACAACAGAGACTATGTAGGACCACAAAACTCAACATATTTATTATATGAGCTTTTTTGGTCAGGGTTCTCCAACAGAACCAATAGGATATATAAAGAGATTTATTTTATGAAGTTGGCTCACACAGTTTGTGAGGGCTGGCAAATCCAGGGCAGGCCAGCAGGCTGGAGGTGCAGAGAAGAGTTGATGTTTCAATCTGGAGTTCAAAGGCACAGCCTTTTCCAGAAAGCATTTGACAACCATTGCAACACAGGAAAAAACTGTGGAAAAGAGCCTTGGTCAAGGGACTCGGAGATTCCTGCTCTGTCACTAAAGAGCTGGATAATCTACGAGAAACCACCACCTGTCTCTGGATCTCAATTTCTGCTTTGGTAGAATATATTCCCAAAAGTTCCTTCCACAATGCAAACGTTCTGTGCACTTTAGTCCTCCCTGTACATAAAGTTCCATGATAACATAATTCACATTTCAAACATTCCAAATAGCCAATCTTGAGCTGCTCCCTGGCAATGTCTAGAAATAACTCCATGTTGGCAAGGATCCCAGACATCAGTAAATTTTAATTATCTATTATATAAAGAATCAACAAAATGCCCAATAGTTCCAGTTTTTAATGACTTTCTTAATAACAGGTTCGATTAATAGCTGACTGTGATGGTCCCTTATGATCATTAAACCGTGATACATCTGTTGTTTGCAGAGTATTCTAATAGGCACTTTGGCAGACTCTATAGGGACCAGAAAATAAACTATCTAGTTTTGAGGTGCTTACAATCTAGTCAAGAAGACATGTTCCATACCTAGAATAAAGTCTTGTATCTTTAGAGTAACACATGAACAACTGTCAGGGGCAGAGGCATTATCATGTTCATAGATATATCCTCAGGACCTAGAACAGTGCCTGGAACATGGTATGTACTCAATAGACATATTGAATGAATGAATGAATGGAGAGTGACTTAATGAGTAGTAAGAACTAAAAGAATGCATACACACTTAGATCAGGACCAGGTGGAGGCTAATTCATGAAGGCCTTCTAATGGAAGAGAAGGTATAGTGAGCTCAACGGAGGAAGGCAATAGCCCAAGGGCAATATTTCTGAAATGTTGAGTTTCAATAGATAAAGGTATAAATGCTAAAGTCAGGGTTGATAACCATACAGATTTAGACATTTGGTAAACTAAAAGCAGCTGGAAACAAAGGTCTAAGCTTTAAAGTAGAAAGACATGGATGAGGGTCTATCATCTATCTTAGAAGTGATTTAGTTTTTGATTTTCAGTAGTCATTTAACCCCTCTGTGTCTCAGTTACCTCATCCTTAAAATTAAAATGACATCTAGACTCAGAATATCAGAGCCATAAGAGACCTTAGTCCTCATCCAATCAAGTGGATCTCAGTTTTGGCTGAGGACCCTTGGGGAACTCCTAGAAGGTTCAATGCCTAGATCTGACTCCAGACTAATAACATCAAAATCCTCTGGAATTGAGACTCAGGCACCAGTGTCAGTATTTTTAAAATCTCCCTAGGCAAGTCAATGTTCAGCCAAGATTGAGAACTATTGTTCTAGCCCAATCCTCCCATTTTATAGATGAATAAACTAAAGTACAGAACAGATTAAGGGACCTTGCCTAACCTACCTCATAGGGCCATAAAGGACAATATTAGGTTATGTAACTTTAGAGCTATAGACATCAAAATACCTGCGAAAGTGCTCTGAATGACATAACCATTATTCATTTGTAAAGGATGATCATGCCAATAGAATCAGAAAATACAAATTGGTGACCAGGCAAAGCATCCCCTCTGTCAATAAATTGTACTAATAGGACAATGGATAAAACCTTATTCTTTTTCATTTCCCCAGTGTCCTTGAATTAGCAAATGAGTAAGTGCTCCATTTCAAAAGCTAGAAATATAGATTATTGGATTAAAATATTGGCAAGTGAAAATGTCCTGAAAATGTACATTTTGTATATGAAGAACCATAAACACCTTGCACGAGGACACAAATCTATGGCAGGGGGTGCGGCTTAGTCTAGTTCTAGCATATTTCTAGACTACATGATCTGTTTGGGGCATAATCATGTCTGGAAGCAAAGAAATGAGGTTTGGGAATTTTAGCATGGCATCAAGCATTTTTGTTTAGGAGGGCCTTCATTTGCTTCCAGCTTGGGAGTCTTTGGCTTCCACTCAGTTTGTAGATGCCACATTTTGTAGAGGATGGAAATCAAGAGTAATTTTTATTCAAGATCAGTTTCCCCATTGCCACCCTTTCCTTATTTATTCAGATGCACTCTCTGTAATTCATCCTCCTACACAAAAGTTGTTGACTGTTAAGTGCAGTTTCTATTCTCCTGTGTAGTTCCATATGTTGACTTATTCTTTGTTTCAGAGACCATTTGTTGAATGTCTCCTAGAAGAAAAAATGAAAAAAAAATGTGAGATGATTCCCTATGCATGCCCATGGTCACCTATTTTTGTGCAGTTTTCCAATTCACATACCTTGTTTGAACATCACTCATACTGAGAATGCCAGAGAGTTTATCACTTCATTGTTTTGCAATTATTTTTTTTAATGTGTGTTAGGTCTATCTCCCCAACAGATCCTGCCTTTCACTCTGTTGTATCTCTCCCTTCCCCCACTTCCCATATTTAACATGGTGTTTTTACAAAATCAATGCTTGAGCCACTTGTGTGAACAACTTCCAGTTGCTTTAAGTCCTTTCAAAACCCTAGTAAAATGCTTCTCTGCTGAGCTTATTTGCCATTCACGGAAATTGCCAGAAGGATAAGATGTGACTATATGTGGGGAGAGGTGGAGAGGTTGCAATAAAAATATGTTGGGATATCGCTTGTCTAAAGCAGTGTTTCCCAAACGTGGCTGTGCATCAGAATCACCTGGGAAATGAATTGTTGTGGGAGGGACCTGTAGAAATGTGAAAGCTCTTCAAGTAATTTTGGTAACATTCAGGTCTAGAAACCACTGGCCTTAATGTTCTCTAGTGCTTCTCAAACTTTTATTTGTATACAATGGTTTGCATTTCCAACAAGTTCTCAGGTGATACTGATACTGCAGGCCAGAAGACCAAAGAAGGCTAGAAGGTAGTGGTCCTCAATTTGTGATCCATGTGCCAGCAACATCAGTGTCATCTGGGAACTTGTTAGAAATACAAAATCTCAGTTCTCACTCTAGATCTACTAAATTCAAAATTGGGGCAGGGCCCAGCATTCTGGGTTTCAACAGTCCTTGCCAGTAATTCTGACTATTGCCAAAGCATGAGAACCACTACTATAAATAATATTCAAAATAAGGTACAGAGGATGGTGCAGTGGATTTTTAAAAACTTAAGTTAAAATCTCAGTTCTATTACTCAGCTATCTGCTACTCCTCCTGGACCTTGGTTTTCTCATCTATAAATCCAGGATAGAAATAATATACATTACTTCAACAAGCATTTATTTTGCTAGGCATTTCATTAGGTGCTGGGAATATATTAAGATGAGTAAGATACATTCTCTGCCTTGAGGAATTCACTGTTGCCTTGCAAAAGTTTATGGTGGATCTTAAATGAGATAGTGCATGTGAAAGTGTTCTGTGAACTATAAGGTATTTTGCAAATCTTAGTTATATTATGTTTTTGATTAAAACAATCAAATCTTGCCACTTTTTTCTTACATCTTGTGTTCATATAGTTCTGCAAAGTACTTAGGCTTTTGGAGACATTCCACTGGTAAAAGATAAAAGAAGTAAATTGAATAGTAACAAAAATATTTTAAACTTGTCTTGTATTTCATACTTGTAGCAGTCCTTTCACTTTTATTATTTGTCACAACAATCCTTTGAGGTAATCTGGGTGGACATGATTATCTCCATCTGAGAGATGCAGATTCAAATATTCTAGGAAGTGAAGGGACTCACTCAAGGTCACAGACCTGATCAATAGCAGAGCCAGAACTAGAATCAAGATCTCTTGACTCCAAGGTCAGTGTTCTTTCCCCCATACCATGCTAGCAGATCAAGTAAAAGTAGTTTCAGAGATTCTCTACATGCTAATTAGGTTACTGCAAGCACAGATGTGAAACAAGCTGATACCTTCTTCAAAAATCTTAAACCTGTCCAGATTTTACTCATCTGCTTGGGTTAAAGCATATAGCAACTGTCAAAGAGATATAGTTAAACTCCTCTCTTTTGAATTTCTATATACCGGAAGCCTTATCAACTGCTGGCAGGCAGTTGGATTACATGTACGTTTCAAGAATCAAAGGCCGGCTTTAGATAGCTACATTAGGAAACCAGAGTAATATTCTTGCATCATCGAAAACCCTTTAGAATGGATTAGAAATAAGAACGTGTATATTTAATTCAAGCTGAAACTGCAGGCCTGCTCTCCTTTGTTGATTATTGTTTTACGACACATAGCCTAATTTTCAGAGTAAGTGAGTGTTGAGAAATTTTAACTTTGGACAACCGTGGTTACTCGGAGTTACATCTTAATAGAGGCATTTCCCATTTCCAAGTAAATGCTGGAATAAAGCATATTCTGCTTGGACACAAAAGAAAGAGACATAAAATGTTTGTTTTCTAAATAGGATTTCTTTGAAATAGGTTCTGAGTAGAGTTGTCTTCTTCACAGAATATGAAGAGCAAATGGCTGCCTTCTTAAATCTTCAGGGCAATTCTGCATTCTTTCATGTCAGCCTCCTCCCATTAAAACCCTACACCCATACCATAATGTACAGATAATTCTCTACCATACCAAATTCTGTTTAAAGTCCTAATAGATATATGTTGCTTTGGGGTTCCCTGTGTTATGGACTATGCTTCAGTGGTACTTTCATTCAACATTGTGTCCTGTCTAATCCTTTGCACTATATTTTGAATTATCGCATACCTTGATCCAATAAACAAATGCTATATAAATAATTCAACCTTGTTAAGTTCAGCTAAAATGAATATATACTGAAAACACAAGGACATCAATTTGGCAGAGTTTGGGATACTGAAAAGAGCAAAAACTATTATATTCCAAGCAGAAACCTAACAGAATTCTTTCCAGAACATCATTTCTACCACTTAAAACATTTTAAGAAACAAAGTGTTGGTTGGTAAAACCATCTTTGATTGGGAGTCAAAATACCTGGGTTTTAGTCACAGCTCTGTCATTAAGTTGCTGTTCAACCCATGCCAGTCACTTAACCTCTTGGGTTGTCAGTTTCCACATATATGAGATGGAGAAAGTATCCTTGTGTTACCTAAATCACACGTTAAAATATGATTTTCAAAAAAAAGGTAAAATCATAACACACAAATATAAAAATGAACGTGTGTTAAAATTTTTATTTCACTCATAATCCATGAGAGAACCAGGCTGATGTTATAAACCAGTTCAAAAGAGAATTTATCATATTATTAATATAATAATATTCCCCAAATTAACCTACTGATTCAATGAAATTCCTATCAAAATACTAACTGACTTTGTAGAAATTGATAAACTTATCCTAAAATTCATTTGGAAATTCAAAGGATCTAGAATAGCAAAGAGAATATTGAAAAAAAGAGGGATAAAATAGAACGTACACTTCCTAATTTCAAACTTACCACAAGTTTGCAGTAATCAAAACAGTGTGGTTAAAGACAGACACGTAAATTAATTGAATAAAATTGAGAGGCTAAAAATAAACTCTTACATTTACAACCAATTGACTTTCAAAAATGCCAGTATAATTCAATAGGGAAAAAATAGTCTTTTCAGCAAACAGTGCTGGAACAACTGGATATCCACATGCATAGGAATTAAATTAAATCCCCACTTCATATCATATACAAAAATTAACTCAAAATGGATCAAAGACTCCAAATGTAAGCTATTAAATTCTTAAGGAATAATGTGTATAAATCTTGAATGCAGATTAGCCAATACTTTCTTAGATATGATACCAAAACCACAAGCAATCAAAGAAAGAATAGACAAATTGGACTTCATAAGAATTAAAAACTTCTGTGATGCAAATGATACATCGATAAAGTGGAAAGACAACTCATAAAATGGAAAAAATATTGAAAATCATATATCTGATTAGGGGCTTGTACCTAGAATATATAAAAAGAACTCTTACAAATCAATAGTAAAAAGATAATAGTCCAGTTTTAAAATGTGCAAAGCCTTGAATAGATATTTATCCAAGGAGCATGTACATGAAAAGATGCTCAGCATAATTAGCCATCAGGTAAATGCAAATTAAAACTACAATGAGATACCACTTTACACACTTAGGGTGGCGATAATAATAATAAAAAAAGAATAATAAGCATTGGCAAGGAAGTTAAAAAAAAATCTCATGCATTGGTGGTGGGAATATAAAATGGTGGAGGCACTTTGGAAGCAGTCTGTTAGTTCCTTGAATAATTAAACAGAGTCACCATATGACCCAGCAATTCTACTCAAGAGAAATAAAAATGTATGCCTACAGAAAAACTTGCACACAGATGTTCATAGCAACATTATTTATAATAGCAAAAAGATGAAAACAAACTACTTTAAATGCCCTTCAATGAATGAATAGATGAGAAAAATGTGCTATATTCATGCAATGGAATATTATTTATCAATAAAAATCAAGTGATGGCATGCTATAACATGAATGAACAGTACAAATATTATGATAGGTGAAGGAAACCAGACACAAAAACAATATATTGTATGATTCTATTTATATTAAATCTCCAGAATAGACAAATACATAGAAACAGAAAGTAGGTTAGTGGTTGCCTAGGGATGGGAGGCTTGGGGAGAAATAGGGATTGACAGCTAATGGGCACAGGGGTTTTTGGGGAGGTTGATGAGAATGTTCTAAAATTGGTTGCAGTGATGAATGTTCTAACATGTGCAGTTGCACAATTCTGTGTATGTACCAAAAACCATTTAATTGTATACCTTAAATGGGTGAATTGTATGGTATATAAATTGTCTCAAAGCTCAGTATCTTTAGAAATATGTTTCTAAAGATATTCAAATTTAGTAATATATCTTATGCATCAATTATAATGTGTGCTTATCAACTAAAACTTCCATTTTATGCTGCTATAACAAAATAACTTAGACTAGATAATTTATTTTTTAAAAAAACCTTTATTTTCTCACAGTTCTGGAGGCAAGAAAGTTTAAGATCAAGGTGCTGGCAGGTTTGCCTATCTGGGAAGGCATACATTTTCCAGAAGTGAAGAACACTGTCCTCACATGGCAGAAGGGCAGAAGAGCATAATGCTAGGTGAAGACTCTTCAAGGGCCTTAGTCCCATTCACAAAGGAGAAGCCTTCATGGCTTAATCACCACTTAAAGCCTCTACCTATCAATAATATCACATTGGCAACCCCTGAATTTTGGAGGGAATGCATTCATATCTTAGCAGCAGTCAACTCAAAGCACATGGGAGTGGGAGCAAGCTACTACTGGCCTCTGAAGAGAATGTCCATGCCCATATACAGAAACTGGGTCACTACCTAGTTGCACATATTAGAAAATTGGAAGCTGTTTATCTGTTAGAGAAGATTGGTAAAGAGGTGTGAAGAATATTATTTGATTTTATAAAAATAAACTTTATGTCAAAGAGACACCATAATCCAGTATTTTGCAGTGTGTTGTTCATGGGCCACCTACATCAGAATTCACATAGGTAGCTTCTTAAAAATGCAGATTTCCTGAGCCTCACCCTAGACCTGCTAAATCAAATTTGCTAGAGGATAGGACACAGGACTTTGGATGTTAAGCAGCTAGCCAGGTAATTCACATACATGCTAATGTTTCAAATCCACTAAGCTAATCCTTTACCTTCTGCAATATTGGGAGAGTCTCAACACTAACTACATATTCTAAACACCCATGAAGTTTTAAAAATACAGATGATTGGCCCCTCCCCAGGTGAATTACATTAGACATTTTATATACGCGTTCAATGCTTTTGTTTGACTTTTATGCTCCTTGATTCCTTGATCCCTACCAGACCCCATTGTCCAGTCTCAACCACTGATTTTGGAGGCTCTACCATGTAAGGCTTAGTCCTGTGCTTGGCCCCCACCTTTTGTCCTGAGCCTTTCTTTGGTTTCCCTGTCCTGCCTTCTCACTGCTGCCCAAGTCTTATATGCCTCTAAGAAGGAAAAAATTATATGAGGTGTTTAAGATTAGATGAGTCCTTTGGGATCTTTATGCCTTAGTTTCCACAGTTATATTATGAAGACGAGTGGTCCTAGTGGAAGGAGAGAGAGAAAGAGGAGGAGAAGGGAGGAAGGAAGAAGGAGAAAGGAAGAGGAGAGGAAGGAAGTTGACTAATCACTGACAATGTATATTGAAGATTGAAAATGTGTTTCATTGTCAAAGAATAAAAGCCATGTGCACCATCCAGAGTATTTGGCGTCTCTGGGAAGCATTCCCACTCCTCCGTCAATCATCTCATTTTCACACCTAGGAGTGGTAGATAGAGCAGGTAGAAGTGACAGAAAGCTGAACCCAAGCAGTCCGACTGGGCAACTGATTCTCCATAGGAAGGGGCTTCGATCTCTGCTTATCTTTTCTCACTAAAATGTAGAATTAGACCCCAAGACAAAGCCCAGATTGATGCAGTCTCAACCGCACCCTTCTTCTCCTGGCTTCTTTTCTGTAAGTCATGCTTTCAGTGTTTGAAGTCTGGCAGCTGCAAGGCCTGGTTGCTAGGTAACAATTTCTCAGCACAAAGAACCTTCAGCTGGGAAGGTCAGGTCTGTCAGTGTGAAACAGCTGTAAAGAATTTTTATTCGTCTCCTCTTGTTTTGGTTAATCACAGGGCAGAGAACCAAAATCAAACTTTCCATAGAAATGAGAGATACTGGAGGGTACCAGTTTAGTTGCTGCTGCTTTTTTGCAGCTCTTCAAATCACAGCCTTTCTACTCTGGCTCAATAGAGTCTCAACAAGCCTGACAGGCTGAAAGTGGAGGGGGGAGGAGGAGGGGTCAGGTGTTTCCTAGCGTCTTTAGTGCCTGAGTCAGGAAGGACATAGCCAATCCATGAGCTGAGAAGTTAACTCCTTTTCTTCAAATTTACCAGCAGTTTCTTCAGATTAGCGTTGCCAGATTAAGTGTAGGATAGCTAGTTAAACATGTTTTAGATAAGCAATGAGAAATTCAAATTTAACTGGACATCCTATATTTTTATTAGGTAAATTTGGAAATCCTAACTACTATGAAATTCATAGGGGATTGTTACAAAAACAGTAATAGCAATGGGAACAGAGGTTGCACTAGAGAGTGACTTTCAAAGTGTGCCCCCTCCTCCATCAGCAGCATCAGTATCACCTGGGAATTTGTTATAAATGCAGATTATCAGGCTCCACCTCATACCTTCTGAATCACGAACTCTGGGGGTTGGGCCCCGAAATCTGTTTTAACAAGCCCTCCTGGTAATTCCTGATGCAAACTCATGTTTAAGAGCCACTGAGCTAGAAAATCTTTAAGGGACCATTCAGCTCTTATTTTCATTGGTTCTGCTTACTGATCAGCAAACCCCAGTGGTCAGCTAGCTATTTGAAATGGCTTATTTTCCTCCTCTTTCCCACCTTCCTCAGGGACTTATTCAGAATTAGTTCTTTTTGGACTCTATATAGTAGCACAGAAGTTTCCCTTATATTTTCACTTTCATTTGATTTTATAGCTTCTCATTTTCATACAGCAAGGACTTTTAAGGTCCATTTTGTCAGCAGGCTGGTGCCAAGGTGAAGGTTTCTGCAAGGATCAGCAAAGACTCTGACTGCTGCATGCATGCTTCATCTTACCACTAGACAAATGACTTTGTCAGGGGTGTGTTAGTACACAAGAATAACTGGATAAGGACATACCTCAATTTGCTTAAGTTGTCTTGAAACACAACTGCCTTCAATTATATTTTTTCCTTATAAAACCGATGTTTTCAAAAGCCCCTTCCCTGGCTCATCCCTGATTCTTCCTATTAAGCAGTAAGAAATCCACCCTATTTTCTTCCTAAATATCAGATTATTAAAGGGAGGAAAGCAGAATCGAGAGGAGAAACTTAGGGAGCTAATAAACTTCGGAGCTTGTTTCTCTCAATAGCTGGCATTTGATAATGTTGTCCATGGTGCTGAATGTGGTTGTTACTCCTAAATTTGAAAATCTTCGTAGGAAATGTAGGCAAAGGAAGGGAAGCTGGATTGTTATAGTAGTCTGTCATTTTTTTATTTCATTTCCCAATGGAGAAAACCTAATGAATTTGATAATCATATCATGCCACTTAGTTAAGATGACCAGGGCAATTATGTTGTTTTATATGCCAGTGACTTTTTCTTGTGCTTTTCTAGTGGAGGAGCAGAGAAAGGTGCTCATGGCTTGAGTAACAGTTTTTATTCTGATATACAGAGCTTAATATAAAGTGTGTTTTTACCTAATAACAATGGATCATCCTCCAAGTTCTGTACTGTAAATATGAACGAAAGAGGAGAACACTAAGGTATAAAGTCAGCAATCAAGAGCCTAGAGTGGGAGTCACAAATTATCTTAACCATCAAGAAGACTTAAGCATGAAAAGACCCAAGCATGCTGCCCTAGTACTGCCTAGACTACTTATAGAAAGCTTTTTATTTTTAAGAACTTTTTATCTTGAAATAACAATAGATTCACAAGAAGTTATAAAAATTATACAAAAAGGCTTCCATGTACCTTTCCCCCAAGTTTCTCCCAATGTTAACATTTTATATAATTATAGTACAGTTTCAAAACTAGGACATTAACATGGGTAGAATTCACAGACCTTATTCATATTTTGCCAGTGTTAACATACATTCCTATGTGTTTGTGTGTGTATATGTAGTTGTATGCCCATGTAGAATTTTATTGTGTGTAGATTTGTGTAGCTATCACCAGGATCAAGAAACAGAACTTCTCAACTACCACAAGAATCCCTTGTGCTGCCCCTTTATAGTCACGTTCGTCCTCCCTTCCACTCCACTCCTGCCTTTAACCCTTAGCAATCACTAACTGTTCTCCACCTCAATAATTTTGTTATTTCTAGAGGGTTATATAAATTGAATCATATAATATGTTACATTTTTAGATTTTTTTCATTCATTATAACTCCTTTGAGGTCTAAGTTGTTGCGTATGTCAATAATTTCTTCCTTTTTATTGCTGAGTAGTATGGTAGCCAACAGCTGAGAAGCCTAACAGGAGGTGATGAAACAACCATAAGTTAACAATAGCAGCAAGCAGTTACCACCCCTCACTAGGACTGGCAGAACAAAGCGTTAGTGTCACCAGAGCTCAGGGCCAGGGTTATCTGTAGAAGCTGGGATCATGATCAACTGTCCTGTGGAAATTGAATGCATGTGAGAGCTGTGGCCGCCACAGGTTGTGCTACTTGAGGTGAGGGTGGAGGAAGGTGCTAGTTGAGAAATACTTTGGCTTTTCTCTTCCCCCTGCTTTTCATTTTCCCTCCATTGTCTTCCACTGGGTAAGCCCAACTGGAAGGCAGATAACATGGCTGCCCAAGATGAATAGCCTGCAGCAGTCAACCTGCTACAAAACAGAGCATATCAGGAGACAGCGAGGAATGAATCTGAGTGCAAACATGCCCAGGAGCTGAACAATAGCATATGTGAATATACAATTTTACAAGATATTGCCACAGTGTTTTTAAGTGATTGTATTGATGTGTAACCCCAAAAGAAATATAAAAAAGATCCCATGGAGTAATGTGTTCTCCAATGCTTGGATCATCTATGGATAACAGAAGGCTTCTTAAAGCTACTCTAGGCTATGCTCAAATAGGCAAATAGTGGGACCCAGAAAGTTAGAAGGGAATATCTACCATAACATGTCCTTCAGTCCTGCCATAGGGCCTTGGTTTACTTCAGCTCCTTTGGGATTCTCATTGTGGTATGGGCTCTACTTTAATAACTTCTGGAAGAAACTCCTGTGTGTCCATAGTGGCAATGTTCCCCACATGTCCGCCTACTCTCAGATTTCAGTGTAATTTCATGAACACTACAATCACATGGAGGATCAAAATAGAAAAAGAACAGATTCAGGGAGCCCATAGCTGTTATTTTAAGGAGCTTTGGCTTGTCTAAGAAAGAATAAAACAGAATGCATTTAATTCCAAATCTCTCTGTATCGCTCTTTTTTTTTTTTTTTTTTTTTTTGAGATGGAGTCTCACTCTGTCACCAGGCTGGAGTGCAGTGTTGTGATCTCAGTTCACTGCAGCCTCCACCTCCCAGTTTCAAGTGATTCTCCTGAGAGATTTTGTTTCTTGATCCTGGTGATAGCCTCCTGAGTAGCTGGGACTACAGGCAAGCACCACCACACCCAGCTTTATTTTTGATTTATTTATTTATTTTTTTGTATTTTTAGTAGAGACGGGGTTTCACCATGTTGGCCAGGATCTCCTTCATCTCTTGACCTCATGATCTGCATGCCTCAACCTCCCAAAGTGCTGGGATTACAGGTGTGAGCCACCGTGCCCGGCCCCAAATCTCTTTAAAGTGTCACATCCAGTTATGTACTCTGTCTCTAAATAAGTTTCTAAGTTTCTTTGAGCCTCAGTTTTATTATCTATAAAATAGGTACAATAATAATGAATAGGTACTATTTGTTGAGTAGTTATTATATGCCAGACACTATCTCTGCTCCACAGGGTTCTTGTGATAATAAGATATGGCTGTGGTAAAGTACCTGGTGCATAGTAAGCACTCAAAAATGGCATATATTATTATTGACAACAAATATTTACTCCACTTCTAGGAAGACTTGGATTTATTTGGACCATGCATGGTGCCTCAGACTCTCTTCTTGGCCAGAAGTTGATCCTGCCTAATGTTAAATCTTAGCATGTTTGACAGATGTGTTCCAAGAGCCATGGTTATTCTTGGAGACAAGAGTGAACACAACCAATTATTCCTATTTTTTGGCTCAGCAAACACCATTTTTTGTGTATGTACTAATATACCTAAATGATGAATGATGACAAAAGCCATTCGTAAAATATTTGAATCTCTAAGTTGAGAGTCAAGGTGTCCACAGGCAAAATCTCCTAAAAGTCTTAGCCAGTCATTGCTGGTCAATATTCACACAAATATCTTGTATCTATTCTGTGGAATCAGGGACCAGGGAAGGGATTTCTTGGAGCTTGAACTTGGTCCCTCCGTTCCTTCATCCCTATATCTAAATGGTGTGCTCAAACCCTCTGGGGCTAGAAGGATAATGATTAAAATGTCAGCCTTGCTAAATTTTGGCCTCAAGTCCAGGAGCTGCAAGTGTCAAATCATAATAGTGAATACACTGGGGATATTAACTCCATGGGTTTTGCAGTAATGGAACATTGACCTCCCTAACAAAAAATCTCATTTCATTTCATTGTGTTATCAGCTTTCCTCTACTAGAAAGCGTCCCTTGATTGCTGACTTCATCATAACCCCAGACACTCACTTAGCTAAATTTCTAGCTATTTCCCCTCCCTGGTCAAAGAGTCTCTCTAAACCCTCACATGATTAAAATAACCCTGGCAGTCTGATATTCCAAAGGAGCCACCAAGCTTGAAGTCTTAGTACCTTGTCTCAACCTTTTCTTGCTTCATTTGCTGCCTGCAGGCTGAATTGAGATTCCAAAGCTTTGAAACTGATTTACCAGCCATTTTTAGGCTTCCTGATAGTGACAAAAGAAGTTCTGTTTTCAGCTGTCACCAGGCTTCCTATTAAGACTCCGCTACAGGGTTTACTACTAGATATCCATCTTCTGCCCTGCCCAGAGCATGCCACTCTCTTCTTGGCGCCAACCGACTAGTATCATGCAGCCTGTGAGGGTAGCCTATTAGACTGAGTGGCCCAATAGGGGAGACTAAGGAATAAGATGGCTCCATGCGATGCTGCTTTACTCAGGAAAAAATGGATGACTCTGACGTGCATAAACAGCCATCTCGAATGGGGTGTGGATAATTGCTCAACACAAAGGGATTTTCATTAAGGGGAAGGGTAGCATAATGTAGCTTGAGTGAGCTCCAGCCCTGCCCATTCTCTGATTCTGTGGAGATGTTAATAATGCTGCTTGTGGAAAGTCTGTCAGAGCTGAAGCCGATGATGTAACCAATTTTCCAGCAACCCTTTGTCTGAGGGACTGCAGCACAGCTGCAGAACAGAGCGTCAGGGAGCTGAATGTGTTAATGGGGAAAAAAGCGCTTCCCCCAGTTCTTTATTCCACAGAGATGTTGTTACTGAGAGCTTTGTGTGTTGGTCAGCATGATGGCTGTTCTTATTGCTGGTATTTCTCAAAGTCATGATGGAAAGGGCATTGTTAAGAATACAATAGATACAGATGCTCACACCAAGGTGTGGACCAGCAACATCGGGCTGCTGAGATTTCTAAGCTTTCTCTCTGTTAGGGTCAGAGGCTCCATGCCTTCATTTGGACTCTATTACCAAATAGATTAGACAAATTCTAGGTAAGTGTGTATGTGTATGTGCTTGTGTGTACACATATCTACATAATACTATATATATAGTATAATCTGCATATAATTAATACATAGTATTTTTTGAACTCTTACTCTGTGTGTAATGCATAGAAAAGGAAGTGTGGTAGTTAACAGTGTGTGAATGTGGTTCTTAGAATCAAACCACTTTAAGTTCTATTCTGACTCTTTCAATTATTAGCTGTGTGATTTTGGGCAAGTTATTCTCCCTAAGCCTAATTTTTTATCTGTCATGGGGATCATAACAGTAGGAAGGATTATATGAGATAATCCATACAACTGGTTTAGTGCCTAACAAATTTTAAGCCCTTAATTAAGATTAGCCTTATTACTAATTTACTTACATTATCTTATTTAAATCTCCCAAACAACCTTTTGTGGTAGGTATTATTATGATTCCTATTTTATAGATGAAGAAACTAAGATTTTCAGTGATTACCTTGCCTAAAATTTTGCTGATAGCATTGGTTGAGCTGGATCTGGCCTCAAGTTTTCAGACTCCAGAGCTGCTAACCATAAGGCTCCACTGCCTCAATTACAGAAGGCTGGGGAACTGGAATTTGCCTATCTCCCTTTAAGCATTTCCCACCCTGGCTACAAATTAGAATTACCTAGAAAAAAATCAGAAGAGAACAGTGATTGCCTCTCAAGGGGAATGATGGGTGTTTAGTGGGAAGATGCATGAGAAAATATTTTCTATCTTGATAAAGTTTTGTACTATGCAGGTGTATGTATGTCACAAAACTAGAAGTATCAAATGGCGTACTTACAATTTATGCATTTCACTGTATATAAAAGTTATCTAATAAAAGGAGTGTTAAACAAATATTGCTTTGTGAGGCCGAGGTGGGCAGATCACGAGGTCAAGAGATTGAGACCATCCTGGCCAGTAGGGTGAAAACCAGTCTCTGCTAAAGACACAAAAATTAGCTGGGTGTGGTGGTGAGCACCTGTAATCCCAGCTACTTGGGAGGCTGAGGCAGAAGAATCGCTTGAACCTGGGAGGCGGAGGTTGTGATGAGCCAAGATCGTGCCACTGCACTACAACCTGGGTGACAGAGTGAGACNAAAAAAAAAAAAAAAGAAAAAAACCACACACACACACACACACACAAATATTGAACATTGAACTCTAATGATATGCCTGCAGAAATGTTTAAGGGTAAGTGTTCTGATATCTGTAACCTATTTAAAATGCATTAAAAATAAGATGGATTGATAGAAGGGTGGATATAGGAATAGATATGTAATAAAGTAAACATAGCAAATGTTAATTGTAGAATCTAAGTGATAAAGAATTTATTATATGTTTGAAAATGTTTATTTAAAATGTTAGGAAAAAATTCAATAAACTTGTGGAGCTTTTAAAAAATACTGATGCTGGGGATCTCCTCAAAATCTTAGAAATAATTAGTCTGGAGTAGGGCACAGTATGTTTTTTTTAAAAGCTCCCCAGGTGTTCCTAACATCCAGCCAAGACTGAAAACCATTGCTAGGATAAGCCCAATTTTCACCCAGCACAGTGCCTGGCTCAAAGTAAATGCTCAGAGCCTGTTTGTGGAACCAATTAACGAATTGCCCATAGCTCTATAGATAGCTGCTAGAGAGCAAAGCAAAATCATCTACTGAGGCAGGACTCAGTTGCGGACCCTAAAAGACTAGAAAAGAATGTCCTTCAGCAGACACCCTTCTCCTCACCCCCTGGTTGGCAGCAGGATCAATTAAATAGTTGGTGTAAGTTAGAGACTTACACCAAGGTGGAGAGGTTTTTAACCTTGGTGTAAATTAGAAACCTATAGAGCAGGGTGAGTGAGCGGTGTGGTGGCGGGAACACTCAATTGCTCCTTTTTCATCAGAAAGGAACCTTTATTCAAAGGACCGAAGACTCAGGCCCTAGGAGAAGGAACTGGGCTTGTAACAGAGGAAAATCATACTGCAGTACTGGCTTAATCTGTTGTCAGTGTATCTCTTCCTACTACCTTTGGCTCTTGGAAATATGTGCTAATACATTCTGTGATTTGCAGTGTGCCAGCCATAGAGCCACCACTGCTTCACATGTTCCCTGTCACAGTACCTGCAAACAGCCCTTTGGGACCATCCCCTTGGATAATGCAGATTTTCTAGAGGTCTCTGTTAAAATATATTAGTTACTATGTAGAGAGAAAGTGAATTGGTTGGTTGCCTAAAGCTGAAGAGAAATGGAAATTGACTACTAAGGGGGTTTCTTTTTGAAGTGATGAAATTGTCCTAAAATTGATTGTGGAGGTGGTTGTACAACTTTGTGAATATACTGAAATCCATGCAATTGTAGTGAATTGTATAGTATATGTGATGGTTAATACTGTCAACTTGATTGGATTGAAGGATGTAAAGTATCGATCCTCGATGTGTCTGTGAGGGTGCTGCCAAGGGAGATTAACATTTGAGTCAGTGGGCTGGGAAGGTAGACCCATCCCTAATCTGGGCAGGCACAATCTAATCAGCTGCCAGCACAACCAGAATATAAAGCAGGCAGAAAAACGTGAAAAGATGAGACTGGCCTAGCCTCCCAGCCTCCATATTTCTCCCATACTGGATGCTTCCTGTCCTTGAACATTGGACTCCAAGTTCTTTAGGAACTCAGACTGGCTCTCCTTGCTCCTCAGCCAAACAGGCAGCCTATTGTAGAACTTTGTGATCATGTGTTAATACTTAGTAAACTCCCCTTTGTGTGTGTGTGTGTGCCCTATTAGTTATGTCCCTCTAGACAACCCTGACTAATACAGCAATTCAATTGTATCTCAATAAAATAGTTATAAAGATATAAATGTGGCTAAATTGGGGGACACAGATTAATTTAAGAGATAAGCAGGGGAACTTTGGAATACCACCTAGTATGTAAGAAGGAATGCTCCGACTACAAAGAGAAATATTGAAACAAGAGATACAGGGCAAGAAATGGAATTCATCCTACATTTTTTAACTCTCCATAAACTCATTTGCATTCTTTCAAAACCAGTTGCCAATGATCCCAATGTTATTAAGTCATTCAACATTCGTTTGTATGCTTGGACAAACAGCCAGGAAATGCTTGAGTATAGTGCACAAAGAAAGCCAGTTCCCCTAAGATAAAATGATCATGAGATTATTAATGAAGCATAGGGTTTGGCACTATCCCAGTGTTCTGGAAGCTCTTTAAATTAGATCAAGCCACTCAGACTACTCTTGCTTTCTATAAAGAAGTGCAGGACTTGAGGTCTGACAAAATTGGACTTTTTTCATTGAAATGGAGACTATGGTTTTGGAAGAGCTGGTGTTAAAACCACAGTTATCTCATATAGCCTTGTGGCCAAAGACTTAAAAACCACAGAGGGAGAACCTCTGTCTTTCCACATGTGGCTTTCCATGAACCCACTGTAATTTAAGAAGGTGGTATGGCACAATTGGGGCATAAATAGCAAGGCTACTTCAATAAAACTGTTTTAAAAACAGAAATGACAGGCCTAGGACATAGAACCCCTCTTCTTAGGTCTGAGTTCATGCTAGCTGAACACACAGTAGTAAGGTTTCAAACAAGGCAAAGGATTCTTCCACCCTCTCCCCCGCCAGCCTGTGGCTTGAAATGTTTGGGGAGGAAAAAATAGCATACTTAGCTATTATCAGTGTTCCTATCTCATTATGAATTAAGGCTCTAAGGAGTAGGTCATGATGATTTGGCTAATTTGGGGGAAAAAAAGGCCCATGACTGGGGCAAGTTGATGCCAACTAAGAGGTTGGGGGCTAACAAAACAAACTGCATTTTTCTCAGTTTTGTTCTAGACGTTCCCTGGCTGTGACTGTAGCCAGCAATTCCTAGACTTGGAAATATAAATCGAGAGGGGGGCTATCATTGTTATGCAGAATTATGACGTCTGCACCAAAGGGCCACTGAGTACCCTACTACACAGCACACTGATTATAATTTGTCACTCCCTTAGGCCCTACTATTGCTGCAGAAACCTAGGACAAAGGAAAGACTATAGAAAGACAAAGGGGATAGGCATTCAGTTATTAAATACACATTTTACACCACAGCATTATCTCTATTGGAAGCCAATTGGAGGTAGTCCAGCATTTAGCCAGTGACTGACCTGGGTGTAATAAAACTTCAATTTTAAAGAAAGGATTGTGGAAATTCCTCTAATTGAACTCATCTCACTCTTCAGAGGACAGTGGGTTATTTGCAAGGCATAATGATATCCTGCAATGCTTTTTTTTCCTGCTAAGAAGAGATTTTATCATCTCTCTAGATTTCACACCGGGGTCAGTCTTCCTTGGCTCCATTTCCTTGTGTCTGCAGATCTCAAATAATCAGGGACCATCCTGTCAGGAAAAAGCCAGATGGGCAGGCAGGGAAGTGATCCAGCCCCTGAGAAAATAAAGTGTTCAACCTATCTCTGCTCCCTCACGGCACCGGGAAGTAAGGAACCAGACAGACAAAGATGCATGATGGGTTACCTCCAACTTAACTCAGAGCTGCAGAAACCTGGGCCAGATGAGAATTTTTGGAGTTTACATTTACATTTTCAATGTAAATTTAAAAGGAAATTTACATTTTCAATGTAGTAAGTTCACATGACAAAATCTGATACCGCTGTCTATGCTCTGCAAATGAACTCAGTTTTTCTTGAATTAGGGTCTTGGAGTCAAAGAGCCTCACAATGCTATTCTCATTCTCCATATCTTATTGGATTTTGGAGGCAAAGTGAAATACTGAGGACAAACATGGATAGTGATACGTGGTCTAATTCACTGCCCAAAATGAGGAGCATTGTCCCTGCCTTTATATTTTAATTCCTGATAGACAAATTTTTCTGGAAGTTATGAAGTAAATGGATTTTAGATTAAGTCATTACAGAGTCATCTTTGCATTGCCAGAGCCTAACACACTGCTTGATATGCAACATTCATTAAATGTTTCTTAAGGGTAGGCCTGACATCTGGAGTTAGCCTCTCCTTGTTCCTTGGGAATATAAGCATTGAGGTCTCATCAGGCAAATGTCATCTTTTCCATGGCCTATGCCTACGTCTTCCCTTTGGATTGACCATGCCCTGAGAGCATGGACAATGTCTAGATAAAGCAGAAAGGGAAGAAGGAAGCATTGTTTGCCAAGCAACCATGTTTTTGATTGTTCAGAGAGAGCTGATCCTGTGGTGGGCTCTGCTTGCCTTTCACTTCTTAGCCTTGACCATTAGTCCCATGACTTTAACCTTTAGCTGTGTCTCTGGACTGATTATTGTTTATAGTGTTAATGGGTTTCCTGATTACTATCCCTGTTTCCCGACCCATGATCTGAACATCAGTCTACGGATGTCAGGGGAAGAAGCTTAGCTGTTACTCTTTAATTGCCTTAGTGGTGATGTCAGAGTACATACAGTCTGGGCTGAGGAATCCCCAACCAACTAGGAAAGGAGGTATCAGAAAGCAAGGTTAAGTTATTAATGCCAAGGTTAGACATACAAAGATCAAGATCTGGGAGGAAAACAGAGACTGCCATTAAGTTTGAAAGCCTGAGTAAGTTTACAAAGTTTCAAATAATGACATTACGCTAATTATGTATTCAACCAATGGTTCTCAACCAGGAGCAATTTTGTCCACTAGCAGACATTTAACAATGTCCAGAGGCATTTTTTATTGTTATGACTGTGGGTGTGCTACTGGCACCTAGTGGGGAGAGGCCTGGTGGTATTCCAAGGTTCCCCTGCTTATCTCTTAAATTAATCTGTGTCCCCCAATTTAGCCACATTTATATCTTTATAACTATTTTATTGAGATACAATTGAATTGCTGTATTAGTCAGGGTTGTCTAGAGGGACATAACTAATAGGGCACACACACACACAAAGGGGAGTTTATTAAGTATTAACACATGATCACAAAGTTCTACAATAGGCTGCCTGTTTGGCTGAGGAGCAAGGCAGACACTCATTAGCAGGCACAGCCCCATCTTGTTCTTTGGAGACGAGGAAAACTATGCCAGTAAGTTGTGGAGCTGGGATGGTGGGGGAACTGAATGGCTGCAGGATATCATTTCCATTAAATTTGAAACAAAGACATGCTAGTACATTTCTTGTATCATAATTGCTTCAGTGATATATTGCCAATATATCACTCTTGAAGAGAATTGACATGCAAGGAGGAGAAGATGAAGGATGAGGGTGTTGCAAAGATGCTGGAAATGGAACAAAGACAGTATTTTGAGGAAACTTAGACTCAAGCTCTGATTCAAGAGCATTCTTATGAATTAAAGCAATGATTTTTTTTCTCCATCTTTTTTCATCCATCTCATTTCACCTCTTCTCATACCTTGCTTTGTTTCCACAATCTTTCTCTTGATCTCTTATCTGTTGCCTGGAATTCTTTCCAGGCCTTAAACCTCTGTCCATCAAAAGCAAAAATAAGATTCCAACTGAATCCCCAGCTCCTCTCATATGACCCAGGATCCTGATAAAGAAATGAGGAACAAGCTGAACCCACAAATGCTTTTACTACAGCACCTTCACAGTTGTTACTAGTTGGAATAGCCCTTATTAATGAAAACAAACTGAGGGTTTTCCAGTGAAACCATTGCTAATCTCATAACTCAGAAGCTAGATAAAGCAGTTGGCTTGGATATCACTAATTTCATTTTCATACTTATATTTACGATTATTCATTGAGGGACAAAAACAAATCAGCTATGATAAGGATAAACCCTAGATTAGCATTGTGCATTATAGCTGTAAATTTTACTGTATGAAGTGTACAGATGATTTAAAGCCAGAGGAAACAAGAAGCTACAAATAAGCCTTTGATTGAAAATAACTTCATTATTTGTTTTTTAGGCATTTGAGATTGGTTTATTTTTCCCTTTTTATAGGGAGATAGTTCCCAATAGGCCTAATATTGAAATACTCGTAACAGTTTAGGAGTTTAGGTGAAATTAATAAAAACAAAAATCAAACTGTGTTGAAGTGAGAGTAAGAGTCTGAAGTCTGGCTATTTTAAAGACACTGGCAATTCTCTTAGAGGTATGCAACTTTTTAGGGTCAAAGAGTAAACTTTATGGGATCACCCAGTCTCATGTCCCATGCAAAACAAAAATTCCTCTTACTAGTGATTCTTTAAACTCTGAACATCTCCAGAGACAGAAAGCTTATTTTTCCTTATTGTTTTTTTAAGTACACATAATATATTAGTTCATTATCACTTTTAGGTAATTAAAGCAATTCAAAAGTATGTAGAAAATATGTAAAAGTTCTCTCTGCTCTCTTTCCCCACTGCCTCTTTCTCTCACTGGAAGTGACCATTGTTAACTGTTTCATGCGTATGCTTCTAGCAATTTTCTGGACATTAATATCAGTAGTTCTTAACCAAAGCTATTTTGTCTCCCAGCTGACATTTGGCAATACATAGAGACAGTTTTGGTAATCACAGTTTGGGTGGGGGTCGCTACTGGCACCTAGTGGGTAGAAGCCAGGGAGAGAGGCTGCTGAATATTTTTAAATGATCTCCCCACACAAAAAAATTGTGCAGCCTCAAATGTCAGGAGGACCAGGGTTGAGAAACCTTCCTTTACACATAGCAACAGGGAGCTGTATAAATATGTCTTTTCTACTTAAATACATGGAATCACATAATCTCCATTTGTCTTAAACTACTTTTGTACCATTTAGAGCTCTTTCTATGTGGGTGAATATATTTCCACTGCACTTTTAAAATTTTTAATTAATTTTTAATTTTTGTGAGTATATAGTAGATACATATATTTTTGGGGTACAAGAAATGTTTTGATACAGGTATGCAATGTGTAATAATCACATCATGGAGAATGGGATATCCATCTCATTGAGCATTAATCCTTTGTGTTACAAACAATCCAATTATATTCTTTTGGTTATTTTTTAATGTACAATTAAATTATTATTGACTATAGTCACCCTGTTGTGCCATCAAATAGTAGGTCTTATTCATTCTTTCTATTTTTTTTGTACACATTAACCATCCCTATCTCACCCCCAGCCTCTGGTAACCATACTTCTGCTCTCTATCTCTGTGAGTTCAGCTGTTTTGATTTTTAGATACCACAAATAAATGAGAGCATGAGATGTTTGTCTGTGCCTGGCTTATTTCACTTAACATAATGAACTCCAATTCCATCTATGTTGTTGCAAATGGAAGGATCTAATTTTTTTTTATGGCTGAATAGTACTTCATTGTATAGTGCCACATTTTCTTTATTCATTCATCCATTGAGGGACAGATAGGTTGCTTCTAAATCTTTGCTATTGTGAACAGTGCTGCAACCCCTGCATTCCTTTTAACAATTGTACAATATTCTATAGTATGGATATATTGTAGTTTATTAAACATTCCCCTATTGGCACATATTCAGGTTGATTCCAATTTTTACAATTACATACAATACTATAATAGACATCTTTGTACACATATTGTCTATTAAACAGATTCCTAGAAGAATTATTGGCTCAAAGGGTATTTTTCATTTTGATAGATTCTGCCAAATTTCCATCCCAAAAGGCTTCATGAATGTATACTTCTATCCATAGTGTTTAAGAGTGCTGTTTTTCATACCTTCAAAAACACTGTTCATCAATCTTGTAAATTTTTACTAGTCTGGTAGGTAAACAATACTAAAATTGCTGCTTTAATTTGAATTGTCCTGATACTGTCAAAGTTGAGTGAGCATGATTTTCAGCAATTTCAGATTAATTAATTAAGTAATTAACTGCCTATTTATTTTGTCCATTTTTCTACTGGATTGTTTGTTCTTTTTAGAAATGTATATGATGTATTTTGGAAGGTAATTCTTTGTTGAATGTGTTTCAAATATTCTTTCATCTTATACCTTATATTTTTAATTTATTTACGGCGTCTTTTTTGTACAAAAGTTTTAAATTTTGGCATAATCAAAATTACTCCTTCATTTTATGGCTTCTGTTTTGGGTATTGCTGAAGAAGTCCTTTATTACCCAAAGATGATAAAAAAAATTCTTCCATAGTTTCTTCAAATATGCTTATTGTTTTTCCTTTTATGCTTATCTCTATTTTCGGTGTTTGGTGAGAGTTGGGGGTAATCTACCTTTTCTTCAAATAGATAGGCAATGTCTGAATCCAAGTGATAAAATAATTGTTTTTCCACGGATGTCCCCTTGATCACATAATAAACTCCCACATGCACATTGTTCTGTTTCTAGACTCTCTATTCATCCATAATCTCTGTTCCATTAATTTATTTCTACCCGCTCCTGTCCCAACAACATCCTGTTTTAGATACTATAATCTATTTGTATAATTTACTGTTATGTCCTCATTTGTGGTTTTTTTCAAAATATTATTTACTATTCTTGTGCATTTTCTACTCCCTATGAACTGTAGAATAAGATTGTCAATTTTCATAAAAGTTCTGCAGAGACTGCTTTGAATTTTATACCAAAGTTTAAGGGGAACTGACATGTTTAAAGTATTTTAAAAATTAAAATATCTTATATTTTCTTCTGTAAATATTATGTAATTTTCACCAAATAGGTATAATAGATTTCTTTTAGACTTATTCCCAGATCTTTTATAATCTTGCTTGCTGTTGTGGCTATGATACTTTTTCATATCTTTTATATAATTGAATATTGCTGGAGTTTAGGAAAGCAATTACTTTTTAATGTTACTATTGCCTTGTTGAACTATCTTATTGCAGCAATTTTGAAGCTCATTTCTGGGATTCTGTGAGTGGACAGTCATAAAGTATGAAGATGTGATAATTTTTTCTTCTAGTTTGCAAAATGTATACCTCATATTTTGTCCTTATGGCAAGGCTTCAAAGGCTACATGTTTAATGTTCCTTCTTGTTTTGACTCAAAATTTGTTATGAAAATTTTCTGTCCAGTAGTTCTAATTTGGTTTTCTAGAGTTAAATAGAATAAGGCAAATTCTTCTACAAGATAACTCTTGAAATGTTTGAATATGGTTATCATGTCCTTCCTCAAACCTTCTGTCTTCCAGGATAAGCAACTGTATTACCTCAAACATATGATGTGACTTCCCAGATCCTTTTTCGCGTTGGTTGTCTTTCCCTATATAAACTTCATTTTGTCAGTATTACCCTCAAAACATGGTGTTCTGAGTGAGAGTTCAAATGTTGTCTGACATTGCAGAGTATAGAGAAATGAATTTCATTAATTTGCAGACATTGCTTCTATCAATGTAGTCTAAGATTGCAATGTTAGAGCTAAATGGTTTAAATTTTTTTTTTGTTTTTTATTTTTGTGTTTTTGCAATGGAATCTTTTTAGAAATGAAATCTTAGTCAGAACTGCAATTCTGGCTGAGTATAGTGGCTCACACCTGTAATCCCAGCACTTTGGGAGGCCAAGGCAGGCAGACCACGTGAGGCCAGGAGGTCAAGACCAGCCTGGCCAACATGATGAAACCCCATCTCTACTAAAAACACAAAAATTAGTCGGGTGTGGTGGTACACGCCTGTAGTCCCAGCTCTTTGGAGTTCTGAGACAGGAGAATCTGTCGAACCCAGGAGGCGGAGGTTGCAGTGAGCCAAGATCACATCATTACACTCCAGCCTGGGTGACAGAGTGAGATGCTTTCTGCAAATAATAATAGGAAGAAGGAAAAGAGGAGAAGAAGATGAAGAACTACTCCAATTTCTTTCTTCTTCTTCTTCTTCTTCTTTTTTTTTTTTTTTGAAACGGGGCTCGCTCTGTTGCCCAGACTGGAGTGCAGTGGTGCAATCATGGCTTACTGCAGCCTTGACCTCCTGGGCTTAAGGGATCCTCCCACCACCTCAGCCACCTGAGTAGCTGGGACTACAAGCATGAACCATCATGCTTGCCTAATTTTTTAGTTTTTTTCTTTTTTTCTTTTCTTTTTTTTTTTTCTTTTGTAGAGACAAAGGCTCACTATGTTGCCCAGGCTGGTCTCAAACTCCTGACCTCAAGTGATCCCCCAACATTGGCCTCCAAACGTGCTAGGATTACAGGTGTGAGTCCCTGTGTTGGGCCAGAACTCCAATTCTTAAAACAGTTAAGAGTATAATTCCTCTCACTGACGTGAATAGAGAGTGAGAGGTTACAGGGCTTTCACCATTTCAATTTCTTTCTTCTCCCCAAAGGTAGCCCAAGAGGAATCCTAAGGAACCAAAGAACATAGTTTGAAACCATGAATTGAGTCCAACTTCTTCAGAGGTCAATGTGTTCCTGAGAGGAAAAATGACTTATCCAGTTTACATAGTTACTTAGCGGACTAAATGGACCTAAACTTGGGTTTCCTACTTCCCATTTCAGAGATCTTTTCACTATGTCATTCTGTTTCACACTATTAACCGCTGCACCCGGCTTGATGATTCATAATAACCTTGGGCTCAACTACAATCTTAGAACTACTGTTACTATCTATTTTGCTCCACCATATACAGTTTAACATTAAAAATTTAAATGTGAAAACTTACAATTATTAAATGTATTAGATATAATCTCTCCCAGAACCCAAAGGGGCATTAAAAATCTTTTGCTTTGGTCCCAAAGTTCCGGCTTTTAAAACTTTCGTCTGTTTTAAAATTTTTATTTATTTTTATTTTGTAGAAACAGTAATCTTGATATATTGCCCAGGCTGGTCTCAAACTCCTGGCCTTCAGTAATCCTCTCGCCTCAGTCTCCCAAAGTGTAGAAACTTGGTAAATCTTGATTCTGTCATTCAATATCAATCTTTTGATTGATTTTGATTCTTTTGGCAGGGCTGTTCATTTAAAGTTATATAACTCTTTGTTATAAGTTTCACATTCAACTGCCAGTTTAATTTGCCAACAATTGTATAATTGACACCTCACTTTAAAAACATCAGATTCATATTTTATGGGAATTTTCCTCCTTTATTTGGAGAACTCCTATTCAACTATTGAAACCCATTTGAAATATCACCTCCTCTATGAGGTGCTCCTAAGTTCTCACTCTCTGTCCTTAGAACAAAATCGATAGGTCTCATTTCTGTAGTATAACAAAGTTATAATACCTAAACACTTTCTCTACTATGTTGTGAATTCCCTAAGGGTCTTATGTATTCTCTGCATCCCCAGGCCCTTAGCCTGGGACAGCAGGTTGGACTACTGTGACTGCCTACTGAGAAGGAATGTGAGGTTGAATAAGAACTCAATGGCAAGAGTGCTGTGAGGGGTTAATGATTTCTGCCGTGGACTTTGCAGGGAAATATTTTGCCAATCTTAACCCAGGACATGCCCACTCATAGATGTCTAGTAAAGTTATCAAAAGAAAAGTTGGCAGGGCATGTCTTCTGTCAACCCTTATTTGTGTATACCGATTATAATTTGTCTTGAGTCCTCAAAAAACTATATTCTAATAATCCCTTTTAAAATTTCTATCTGGGTATCAGCATCAAGTTTACTATTGGTTTGTATTTTCTGAGATATACTTCTTCCCCTTTGCAAAACTTAGTACAACACTTCCTTGTCTTTAGCCTTCTGGCCTCTCTTCCATTTTCCAAGAACTTTCCAGGTGGTGGTGACTCATTTGGAGAAAATGGCCTCTTTCACTCGGACCTTTCAACAGTATTGTTTGTAATGGTCAGGGGCTATGACTAGGAGATCTGTTTCTTGGAAAAAGTATATTTGAATTGGGCAAATCAGAGGCTGAAGTCAGGATGGCCAATAAATGTGTTATTGACAGAAGCCTGGCCTAGAAAGTGAGCCAAGTCTAGGAAGGCAGTTTTCTCTGAACCATGGCCCAATAAGCATTTTGGATGGCCCTCCCTTGTCTCTCTTCCTTTCCCCTTCTTTTGGCTGTATGTTATTCTCTTTGCTTTACTTCATCTCCTCTGAACTGAATTTGGATGGCTAAAGAGTAGCCTCAGTACAAAAAATGACCAGAAGAATGCACATCTGTCCTTGAATTTCTGATTAGGGCATAGGTCAGTGACTGTTAGTGACAGAGATGATAAGCAAAACAGGAAATAATATCAAGAAATTAAAGATATTCATGAACTTTTACCTGTTAAAGACAAATGTTATCTTTAATTAAGAAGTTAAAGATATTAGATTAATAATGTACTTCAGGCTGTATATGTTTGAAAAAGAGAGGATAGCAGCTATGTAGACACACAAAAAATACCACAAAATGGTAACTCGTTGGACTTTTAAAAACAACAGATTTTTTTGTGGACTTAACAGTGACCAGTCTTGCGCTAGACACTGGGTGGATACAAAGGCATGATTCTAAAATATGTAGCAATAATTTAAGAATATTTTTCCACCTTAATAAGAGAATGACAAACAAGAATTCAGTTAAAAGGAAAGCACTTTTTCTTTAACAAGATTCAGACCAAAATATGTGAAATTTTTAGAAGGCTAGCCTCCAATTACCAGAAAATGAAATTCATCCAAACTCCCTCTTTCAACTATGTGTAAGTTAAATAACCCTTGACCTACTATAAATGCAAAGAAAATGGGACTGAAAAGGCTGCAGCTTGTCTCTTCACTTAGTGCTGTGGGTTGCTTTGTAGAGCTTGCAACAGCCTGGTCCTTATTGGGATTGGGAAATCTCATCATGCAAGTTCTGTCCAGCTAAGGTTCCTGTCCCTCTGGTGTGAAACGTACTACTTACTTCAGTAAGAGTTACAGTTTGAAGGGGGCCTTTGGCCCTCCAACAGGTTGTCCTGCTGCTATAAACCATTGAAAACTGGAATTCTGGTCCCAGCAGCCTATGCAAGGGGTGAATGTAAACAGGGGCTGCTTTGCTTGAAGTGGAAAGGTTTGAGTTGAGCTTGTTCCAGGCAATCACACTGGCTGCCATTTTATACGGTCTATTTCTGTCTTCCTGTACACATCCCTCAATTTGCATTCCTGCTGAAACTTGCCACTAGTCCTGCCTCTCTGTGTGGGAGGTGGGATGGATTTGGAGGGTAAAAAGAAAGCCCTTTTTGTGAGGGAGGAGAATACAGGACTTTCACTAGCTGTTCCTCCTAGATGTCTTCAGAGAAACATTTTGTTTCTTGGTCTCTTTGAGGGTTGTCACAGAAACTCTCTTTTAGCTCAGACATCAGTCCTATTTCTTTATGTATCTTACTTTTGACTGAGCTTGAACAAACTTAGCTCATTTTTTTTAAGGGTAATTGACATAATGGGAAGATGAACTATAGGGACATAGAAACAGAATTCTAAAGATGGTTTACACACAGAGGGTGATTTGAAAGGACAATCAAAGGCCCTCAATATATTTCACCAGATTTTAAGGGATATGAGAATATCAGCTATTAGAGATTTATTCCCTTAGATTCTGTTATGGTCCTTTCTAGGCATTCTCATCTTACCCAGGGTTGGGGGAATGCCTATGAGAGAACCATAACTGAACATTCTAGCATGAATTCACTTATCAAAAATTTGCAGTTGACCCACCCTTTCCCAGTAACTAGTTACTGTTCATTGCCAATGTATGGGACCTGGATCTTTTCCTCCATTCTTAAGGGAAACAAATTTAATTGTACACAATCCTTAACAGGCTCAAAAAGCAACTGGTATGAGTCAAAACTTGGAATAGCCAAGCAGTTTTGATAATTGTATAAACAAGGTCCAAAAGTCAATTTTTTAGACAATTAAATGTAGGTCAAATGCCAGAAGAGAATTAAATTGTAACAGAAGTGACTCAAATGAGAAACTTTCACCATACTAATAGCTCCTTAAGGACAGAAGGCATGTCATGTTCTTCTCTGGACCCTTAACAGTTACCATGGTGGCTGACTTATCAAGAGCATTCAATGAATGTTATTCAGTAAGTGAATGAATTAAGACAACTTTCTTGAATAAAAGACCAATTCTGGAGTGTATTAGTAATATTGGGGAATCCTTTATCCTAGAGATTTTATAAAATAATAATAAAAAAGGATATTTACTACCATGCCAGGAATGTAGAAAGTGCTTCATAGGGACAAAAGAAAAGCAGATTTCCCTCTCTTTTTGACAAAACAAGATACACTTTGCCAGCTTTTCTTGTTCTCACCTTACCCAACTTCGTTTTCCCTCAGGTCACACATCTTTTGTTATTGTAATTGTAATCTGTATTCATATAGCACGAATGATTTTCAAAGCATTTTATATGCACTATCTCTTTTTGTTCTAAATTTTAAAAATTATGAAGCAGTCAATGTAGTATTCACTCCATTTTTCAGGCCAGGAACCTGAGGCATAGACCATTTAAGTCTATGATCACACAACAATGTGTGACTAAACAAGGACTAGAAGCCAGTCCCTTTCCACAATACTACCTGAGTCTCAAAATTCAGGAATGGAGATTTGTTTGAAAAACAGCAGTTGGGTCTATTGCCTCCAAGGTCATACTTTTTGTTGTTGTTCCAAATTCCTTCTTTATATTCCTTTCTAGGCATATGAAACTGACACTTGAGAAATGGCCAAACCAGACATTATCTCAACTTTGGGGTTTCAATTTACTCTCTGCCTTTTTCTTCTTCCATATGGAATTTATGCTTAACTGCCTCTAAATCAACATTGTGTAGGACAGCTTTCTACCCCTGCTTAAGCCAGTTGACACAAAAGTCTTCTGAAATTTGTTGCCCAGAATGCAATGCACAATACAGGCTTGCTTGCTCTCTCTCTCTCTCTCTGTCTCTCTCTCTCTTCCTCTCCCCCTTCCTCTCTCTGTCAGCCTCAGCTTTCATTGACAGTCACAGGAGAAGCACCTCTTGTGCTAGCTGATGGTTCATTGAGTTGTTTCTTCCCTGGGGCTGGCACCTTTCTCAGAGATTCAAAAGGCAGCAGATCTAGTTTAATTGCCAGCCCAAACCCTATTTGGTGTTCCAGAATGGAATAAGTAGAGCTGTGTTGTACTGAAACCATGGATGAAGTTGGCTCTCAGAGCCTGGGAAGGATGCCAGGACTAGAAGAGCTTGCAAAAACCAGAGGTCTAGGCAGGCTGAGTCATTAACCATACAACAGTTAGCAACTCGAAAATAAGTTTCTATTAGGGTTAAAGCAAGGCCAAGGGTAAAAAACTAAACAGCAATGAACAATAGTAATTGCAATATTACCCTAGAAAATGAGATAAATTCTGCCTTACCCAAGAAGCCTGCTGAGATGGAGCTAGTACTGGAAGTGGCCAGCCTGGGATTCATAGGTGGAAGCAAGAAAGCCATCTTCCGAGGTAAGGCATGAAGAGTATAATGACCAGGGCTAAGGTAAATATCTTGACAGTCATCAAATGCCCTGGACAGGGCTTCTCAACCCTGGTACCATTGACATTTTGACCCAGATAATTCTTTGTTGTAGGGGACTGTCCTATGCATTGCAGGATATTTAGCAGCATGCCAGTCCTCTATATCTTAGATGTCAGTGGCACTCCTCCTCCAAGTTGTTACAACCAAAAATGTCTCCAGATATTATCCAGTATTTTCTGGGAGGAGGATATTGGAGGGAGGCATATCACCCCTGATTAACAACCATTGCAGGCCAGGCACAGTGGCTCACTCCTATAATCCCCACACTTAAAAAAGCTGAGGCAGGAGGATTGCATGAGCCCAGGAGTTCCAGACCAGCCTGGGCAACATGGCAAAACCCCATATCTACAGAAAATACAAAAATTAGCCTGGCCTAGTGGCTTGTGCCTGTGGTCCCAGCTACAGCTACACAGGAGGCTGAAGTAGGGAGGATGGCTCAAGCCCAGGAGGCAGAGGTTTCAGTGAGATATGATTGTGCCACTGCAATCCAGTCTGGGTGACAGAAGCTGTGAATCCTTAAAGCTTATTGGCCTTGAGCTTTCTAGTATTTACTAAATTATCTCCCAAGCTGGGAGAGAAAGGTAGCAGCTATAGGCATCTGCAATCTTATCCTTCCAAAATGTTTTTTCATATCTATGTGAATGCCTGGTTCATCACTTCCATTAGGCTGTTGCAATTCCTAATAACATTGAACACTTAATAACATTAAACACTTACAATTTTCCCCAAATCCCACTTAATTGCAAACTCAGTGGTGGATCTGCTCATGGTTTTCATTTCTGAGCACTCAATAGAGGTTTACATGCTAATGGGAACAAAATATGTAAATACTTATTATTTTTTGCAGTTGATTCTAAAAGACATATTGTTTCTGTTTTCTTATTGTTCACCTTGAGCTTATCATTTCTTCATTTTCATTCAATCATATCTGTTACACCAGAAGTATATAGTTGATAAGGTGGGACACCCAGAGGTCAGAAGAGAGAGGAGCAAGAGAGGATAGGGAATCTTGACTAAAATAGTTTGGCAGCAACTAGGTCTAAGAACCTCTGCTCTGGAAAGTAGTGAGTGCAAAGAACACTGTATTCACTTACCTACCTTCCAACTCAGCCTGTTTCCTCATGACCCTGCATACTGACTGATATGGTTTGGCTGTGTCCTCACCCAAATCCCATCTTGAATTTTAGCTCCTATAATTCCCAAGTGTTGTGGGAGAGACTTGGTGGGAGATGACTGAATCACAGGGGTGGTTCCCCCATACTGTTCTCATGGTAGTGAATAAGTATCACAAGATTTGATGGTTTTATAAGGGGAAACTCCCTTCACTTGGTTCTCATTCTGTCCTCCCTGCCACCATGTAAGATGTGACTTGCTCCTCTTTGCCTTCTGCCATGATTGTAAGACCTCCCCAACCATGTGAAATTGTGAGTCACGTAAACCTCTTTCCTTTATAATTACTCAGTCTCCAGTATGTCTTTATTAGCAGTGTGAGAATGGACTAATACATTGACCTTTTCCTAAAAATGAGCGGAAGAAGTCTATATACTTTTTCCCCTTATCATTCCTCTTGTGGTGGAATTGACTGTGTGTCAGAAGAAGTAGGAGATCACTGAAGAATGATCAGAATAGCTTTGTGGACTAAAACAGGGCACAGAACAGATAACACAGTATAATGAAAATGGTCCTAGACCAGGAGATCAAACCCAAGTTCTAGATCATGATCTTTTTTTGTAGACATTTGGTCTTTGCAAATCACCTAAACTTGGCTATCAGTTTTCTTATCTACAAAGTATACTACATCTTTTCCTACATGGTAACTATATGGTTCAAAGGAGACAATGGGGTGAATGAAAAACAAAATGTTTAAAGCCTTTTCCAAATGCAAAATGGTATTTTATTATGATTGTTTGTTCACTATTCACACCTCTCCTATATTCTAGGCTGTAACAACAGCTCCTTCCTTTCACCTACAGTGGCAGATCTACTCTGCATGCCTTCCCCCCCAGATCTCCTTTCTGTTCTCTACTCTGTTCCACCCTGGAAGCTGACTCTTATCAACAGGCTCCTTGTTTTTTTGATTCCAGCTGTATTTAGCCAATGGGGAGCACTGACAAGGAGCAGAAGTATGAAATTAGGCTATTTCCCGGCACCCTGCCGGAAAAGGTTGCTGGCATCCCTTGACTGAAGGTCATAGATCTCATCAGGGTATTCTCTCTGTATAATTGTCATTCTCTCTCCTTCCCTTTGAGTTTTGGTTCCTGATACCTCCCCTCTCTCCTACAGGCCTAAGAGTGGTAATGAACTTCACTATTACTATTCACAAAATTCTACAGTACCCTCTGTGGTTTGTCTATATCTTGCCCATACTTTTGTAATTCGTCCCCTTTAGAAAACTCCACTCAATTTATCCACTCTAAGAGTGTCATGCATTTCCTACTGGTAACCTGATTGATGTTGATGTACCCATGAGGACTCATTCTTTCTTCTCTCCTAAACTCCTTCTTGAGTAGCAAAATATACACTTGCAAAGGAGGGAATATTATGTAAGGAAATGCAGTACGTTTATGGTCATTAGTATTCTGTCCAGCCATGTTGAGGATTAGCTCCTAAGTAACAATTTCAGAACATCTACAATCAAGCTATACGTCCCTTACCAACTGGGCAGTCGTGCTTTTTTTCCTATCCTCAACAAACCATTGAGTAACATTTAGAGGTCGTGACTCTCATTCCTACACTCTCCTGAAAAGTTAGCATCCTTCCTAAATTCTGGCAACCTGGGAGGCAGTGAGTCTGATGCACACTGTAGTCTTTGGTTTTCCGTAAATCAGTTTACACTCCTTTGCTCCCCTTGGAGTCAGTTTGCAGAGAATGAGTTTACATCCTTTTGCTTCCCTTGGACTGCAGTCTCAGGAAGCCAGGGAAGGGGGTACAGTTAAGCCTCTGGGATTCCATGACAGCTGCCAGCATTCTGGCCCGGGTGTCACTGCTCATTAACTGTGTCCAACCTGGAATGTTTCATAGAGTGTCAGAGCTAGAAGAAACCTCAAAAATCAACTAGTCTAAAGACACTTATTGGGATCTATAGACAAGCTTCAAAGAAATCCTTAACCCCCCTAAACTATATGGAAAACTAGTTATCTATGGGCACATGTGCATTTTTTCTAGGGAAGAGACCCATAGCTTTATCAAATCCTCAAAAGGGCTGTGACGCAAAAAAGACATAGACCTCAAAAGGCTCTAGACCAGCACCCTCTCCTTATAGCAGAAGAATCAGGCCCAGAGAGAAAGCAGTGAGTCAATGTCAAGTTATACCCTAGAATACAGTTAGATAATAACTTTCTTCCTTTTTTTTTTTTAAACAAACTCTTCCTTCCCCTATGGGATTTAAAAGCCATGTCCCTCTCATGCTTTGTGTGTAGCAGACACCAGGAAACTGTTAAATGCAACAGATAACTGTAATGGGCCCTACAAACACACTCTTATATTTTAATTGACCTTACTAAACAGAACCAAGAGTTGTGTGGGGCCCAGAGCCAACCATAGAGCTTAATGGTGCCAAGGGATCAAGCAGGGTTTTTCCACCCCAGTTCTTTCTGATGAATGGAGTTCTGTCTCGTCTCTGCTTCTCTGAGCCAACTTGTCCCCAGGGCCCTGTGGAAGGGCAGGTGTCAGTCCTGGGCATGCACTCAGCAGCCCAACTCCAGTGCCTCTGCAGCTGTTCTCATCCTTGAGAGGCCCCCAGTGGGAGCTGACACAGACTTTTGGAAAAATGGCAAAGAAAAAATAAGGAAAAAACACCCTTGAGCATTGAGGTGCTGCCAGCCTTCCATGCAGGCTGGTATTGCCTAGCTCAGGTTATTAAATCACCACCAGCTCTGGGCAAATAGGGTAGAAAGTCTTATCCCTTCCCATCTCCCCTCTGTGCCCCTCTTTCCCACACCACTGGTATTTTCATGCTACCCAGAGTCCCCTGCTGTTTTTCCTTACCTGGGTCTCCCCTGTCTAAGAAATGCCTTTGTAGTATACTTTAGGTACCTAGTATGTCAGAATAAAATAGACAATCTTGAGTTCTAGTGTCAGCTCTGTCACTAACCAGCAATGTGACCTTGTACAGGTCACTGAAGCTTCATGGACCTTGACGCTTCATTTATTAAAAATGAGTCCAATGAACCAAATAAGGTAATGAAGATAAGGACACCCGACACATGTAAAACAACAAAAGCTATGTAGGGTCATTATGGCCCTTCACCATTCAAAGATAAGTTATTTTAAAGATTGAAAAGAATAAATTTGAGGACCAATATCTCAGCTGAGATCTGACAGCCCAGATTTAATATAACTGGGTTGTCTGGGGGAAATTCTACAATGGGATGAGGAGAGTCACCATTGGCTTTGAGGCTAAAAAGACCAGTGGAAAAATGAGTTGACAGAACACAATCTCTTCCAAGAGTTTCTCATGGTACTTTACAGCAAAGAGACCAATGTAAAGAGCTTCTGAGGACCAGTCACTCTTCACCAGGCAAGAGTGGAGAGAGATTCAGTCAGATCTAGCGGCTGGAGGATCAGACGGGAGTCAATCTCAATATGACTTGCTGTCAGAATAGGTAAGCTGGCTGCAAGAGGGGCTTAGAATTCCCAGAAAGTGGTATAGCTAGTAGGAAAAGAATATCAATTTTCCCCTCCACAATTGGCCAGTCAACATTGTTTCTTAAGGCCCTGGGATGGGTCACATTCTATAGCTAAGCCCCACAAGGCAAGCCGAAGGAAATCAGTGTCTTCAAGAAATGGATGCTTTAATGGGTACAAGAGGGAGAAAGGACAAAACTCATCATAGCGCGATCCAGGCACTTAAAGAAATGGTCTTTAGTTGGGAAGGGGGTTGACATTGTATTGCTTTTAGGCAAATAATTAGAAAACAAAAAGACCTAAAATTAAGTCAACAAGTCAATTTAATCTCTTATGACTTATTCTTCCATAAGATGCAGAGGACAGTGATCACTAGTGGTCCAGAGATAACCTTATTTTGAATATCCTTAATTATGAAACAGATGCAATTATGGCTTTTAGACTCTTCTTACTCTTATGTGTTACTACTGCTAATAATAATTTTTAAATATGTGGTTTTTTATACTTTATCTTAGTAGGGATAGAATTGGGAACAAACAGATAAGGCTCTCTACTCTTGTGGAGCTTGGATTCTCATGGTGGTGGTGGTTCTAGTTTATACTGGGCAATAGGCAAGCCATCTCCACATAGGTAAAATTTAACTTCTGTTTCTGTGATAATATGTCAGAATAAGTATTCTGAAAAGCCTTCTGGCTACAATATAAGTAAATTCTGAATATATTTTAATAACCATTTTTTACCTTTTTAACAGTTTTATTGTTATATTATTCACATAATGTAGAATTCACCCATTTAAAGTGTATAATTCAATGGTTTTGATATATTACATTATTGATGTTTTTAATTTGGTCAAATATATATAACATAAATTTTATCATTTTAATATGTACAATTAATTTTAATAATTTTATGTGTACAATTCAGTGGCTTTAGTTTCATTCACAATATTGTTTAATCAGTATCTAGTTTTAGAACTTTTTAAACTTTTAACACCCCAACAAACTGTTACCATTAAGCAATGACTTTTTCTTCCTTCCTCCCACTAGCTGCTGAAAATTGCTATTCTACTTTTTGACTCTATGAAGTTGTCTATTCTAGATATTTTATACAAGTGGAATCACACAATCTTTCTCTTTTTGTGTCTGGCTATTTCACTTAACATAATGTTTTCAAAGTCCATGTTGTAGTATGTTTCAGACCTGCATTCCTTTTGTAGCTGAATAATAGTCCATTGTATGAATATACCACACTTTGTTTATCAGTTTCATCTGTTGATGGACACGTAGGTTGTTTCTACCTGTTGGCTATTGTGAATAATGCTGCTATAAACATTGACTCCTTTAAAAAGTGAAGAATCTGAACCTGAAACACTCACATTAAGCCAGGAACTTTAAAAGGGAATAAACCCTAATAAAATGGTAGGCTAGAAAATAAAGTGCCTGACAGCAAAATAAATCCACCTCTTACCTTGTTTGTCTCTTTCATGACTTCAGGTAAATAAGCAAGATAAATAAGACCACTACTATGCCTCTGTTGGTGCTGCTACAATAATTACCCTTCTGAGAATTTGCAACCTAAAGCTTACTCTTACACATGTCTGAAGTTCACATTTATACTACTCATGTGGCAAGGGGAACCATAGCTTAGAAATTAAAAAGGGGTCCCACATTGTTAGTATCCCCTGGCACCTGGCAGAAGCAAATTTACATCTTTTTTGGAGGATTGCATCCCCAACCTAGGCCCTTTGGGATTCCCAAAGATTTAGTTCAACCAAATGTGAATTCATGATAAAAAAGAGTTATCAAGCACACGAGGAAACAAGCTACCATGAAGGAGAATTAGCAGAAACATCAGATTTAGAGTCCCAAGGACTTCAGATATTAGATATTAGAGTTATCAGACACAGGACATAAAACAATTTTATTATGGATTATTTAGAGAAACAAAACGGAATCAAGATGAAATAAGAAAAGCAGACCATCAACTATGACCAGGCAACTTTGGGAAAAAAGTAAACAAAATTTCCAAAAATAAAGCAAAAATAATTGGAATTTGAAGTTCAATGAGTGTGGTAAACAACAAATTAAATACATCAAAAGAGAGAAAGAATGAACTAACAGATTTGAAGTTATTTTCCAGAATGTAGCATCAACAGATAAAATGATGGGAAATACAAAAATGAGGTTAAGAGGCATGGAAGATTGAAGGGGAAGGTCTAACATATGCCTAATTTTAAAACAGCCCCAGAAGAAAAGCTTGAGATGTAACAAGAAGTGGTGACAAACTAAACTGATAAATACATAGGTAAATCTAGGTTATATTGATATATAATAATTTTAAATAACAATGTCTAATTTGTGGGATTAAACAAAAGAACAATGGCATGTAAATTGAGTGTTGCTCAGACTTAAATATGTGATACTTTAGATTTGATGGTAAAGAGAAAGCTAGTCCTGTGAATATCTGCGATTAGAACCCTCTAGGTGGAGAGAACTGCAAGAGTGAAGGACCTGAAGCAGAAAAGGTCATGATGTGTTTGAGGAAAAGAAAGACCAGTGCAACTGGAACAAGCTAGCATATGTGAAGAAGCATAATCTAGAGCCAAGTTAAAGTGTTCGGATTTTGTTACTATTATTTTACTTTAATTTCCAGGATACATGTGCAGAAAGTACAAGTTTGTTACAAAAGTGTACATGTGCCATGGTGGTTTGCTGCACCTATTGACCTGTTCTCTAAGTTCCCTCTTCTCGACCCCCACTTCCCAAAAGGCCCTGGTGTGTGTTGTTCTCCTCCCTGTATCCATGTGTTTTCATTGTTCAACTCCCACTTTTGAGTGAGAACATGCAGTGTTTGGTTTTCTGTTCCTAGGTTAGTTTGCTGAGGATGATGGCTTCTAGCTTCATCCATGTCTATGTACCACATTATTTTTTGTCTTGTCTATCATAGATGGGCATTTGGATTGTTTTCATGACTTTGCTATTGTAAATAGTGCACAATAAACATACATGTGTATGTGTCTTTATAATAGAATGATTTATAATCCTTTGAATATATACCTATTAATGGGATTGCTGGGTCAGATGGTATTTCTCATTCTAGATCCCTGAGGAATCACCATACTGTCTTCCACAACGGTTGAACTAATTTACATTCCCACCAACAGCATAAAAGTGTTCCTATTTCTCCACAGCCTCACCAGCATTTGTTGTTTCTTGACTTTTTAATAATCGCCATTCTGACTGGTGTGAGATAGTATCTCATTGTGGTTTTGATTTGCTTTTCTCTAATAATCAGTGATGTTGAGCTTTTTTCCCTATGTTTCTTGGCCACACAAGTGTCTTACTTTGAGAAGTCTGTTCATATTCTTTGCCCACTTTTCATGTTTTTTTTTCTTGTAAATTTGTTTAAGTTCCCTGTAAATTCTGGATATTAGACCTTTGTCAGATGGGTACATTGCAGAAATTTTCTCCCATTCTGTAGGTTGCCTGTTCACTCTGATAGTTTCCTTTGCTGTGCAGAAGCTCTTTAGTTTAATTAGATCTCGTTTGTCAATTTTGTGTTTTGTTGCCATTGCTTTTGGCATTTTTGTCATGAAGTCTTTGTCCATCCCTATGTGCTGAATGGTATTGCCTAGGTTTTCTTCTAGGGTTTTTATGATTTTGGGTTTTACATGTAAGCCTTTAATCCACTGACTAGGAGATCCTTTCCCCATTGCTTGATTTTGTCAGGTTTGTCAAAAGTCTTATGGTTGTAGATGTGTAGTGTTATTTCTGAGGTTGCTGTTTTGTTCCATTGGTCTATATGTCTGTTTTGGTACCAGTAACGTGCTGTTTTGGTTATTGTAGCCTTATAGTATAGTTAGAAGACAGGTAGTGTGACGCCTCCAGCTTTGTTCTTTTTGCTTAGGATTATCTTGGCTATACAGGGTCGTCTTTGATTCCATGTGAAATTTAAAGTGTTTTCTTTTTCTAATTCTGTGAAGAATGTCAATGGTAGCTTGATGGGAATAGCATTGAGTCTATAAAATACTTTGGGTAGTATGGCCATTTTCATGATATTGATTTTTCCTATCTGTGAGAATGGAATGTTTTTCCATTTGTTTGTGTCCTCTTATTTCCTTGAGCAGTGGTTTGTAGTTCTCCTTGAAGAGGTCCTTCACATCCCTTGTTAGCTGTATTCCTAGGTATTTTATTCTTTTTTTGTAGTGACTGTCCATAGGAGTTCATTCATGATTTGGTTATCTGGTTGTCTCTTGTTGTTATAAAGGAATGCTTGTGATTTTTGCACATTGATTTTGTATCCTGAGATTTTGCTGAAGTTGATTGTTAGTTTAAGGAGTTTTGGGGCTGAGTTGATGAGGTTTCTAAATGTAAAATCATGACATCTGCAAACAGATACAATTTGACTTCCTCTCTTCCTACTTGAAAACTGTTTATTTCTTTCTCTTGCCTGATTGCCCTGGCCAGAACTTCCAATACTATGATGAGTAGGCGTGTAAGAGAGGGCATCCTTTCCTTGTACCAGTTTTCAAAGGAAATACTTCCAGCTGTTGCCCATTCAATATGATATTGACTGTGGATTTGTCATAAATAGCTCTTACTATTTTGAGATATGCTCCATCAATACCTGGTTTATTGAGAGATTTTAACATGAATAAATGTCAAATTTTATCAAAGGCTTTTTCTGCATCTATTGAGATAATCATGTATTTTTTGTCTTTGATTCTGTTTATGTGATGGATTATGTTTATTGATTTGCATATGTTGAACCAGCCTTGCATCCCAGGGATGAAGCTGACTTGTTCATGATGGATAAGTTTTTGATGTGCTACTGGATTTTGTTTGCCAGTTTTTTTTTTTTTTTTGAAATGGGTTTTGCTCTGTCCCCCAGGCTGGAGGGCAGTGGTGCAAACTCCACCCACTGCAACGTCTGCCTACTGGGTTCAAGTGATTCTCCTGCCTCAGCCTCCCAAGTAGCTGAGATTTCAGGTACCCACCACCATGCCTGGCTCATTTTTGTATTTTTAGTAGAGATGGGGTTTCATCATGTTGACCAGGCTGGTCTCAAACTCCTGACCTCAGGTGATCCAACCACCTCAGCCTCCCAAAGTGCTGGGATTACTGGCATGAGCCACCGCACCTGATCTGCCAGTATTTTATTGAGGATTTTCGCATTGATGTTCATCAGGGCTACTGGCCTGAAGTTTTCTATTTTTGTTGTGTTTCTTCCCAGTTTTGGTATCAGGATGATGCTGGCTTCATGAAATGAGTTAGGGAGGAGTCCCTCCTTTTCAGTTGTTTGGAATAGTTTCAGAAGTAATGGTACTAGATTCTCTTTGTACCTCTGTAGAAGTTGGCTGTGAATCAGTCTGTTCCTGGGCATTTTTTTGGTTTGTAGGCTACTAATTACTGCCTCAATTTCAGAACTTGTTATTGGTCTATTCAGGGACTCAGTTTCTTCCAGGTTTAGTCATGGAAGGGTGTATGTGTCCAGGAATTTATCCATTTCTTCTAGATTTTCTAGTTTATTTGTATAGAGGTGTTTATATTATTCTCTGATGATAGTTTGTATTTCTGTGGCATCAGTGATGATATCCCTTTTATCACTTTTATTGTATCTATTTGATTCTTCTCTCTTTTCTTTTTTATTAAGCTAGCTAATCGTCTATCTATTTTGTTAACTTTTTTAAAAAACAGCTCCTGGATTCATTGATTTTTTGGAGGGTTTTTTGTGTCCCTATCTCCTTCAGTTCTGCTCTGATCTTTGTTATTTCTTGACTTCTGCTAGGTTTTGGATTAGTTTGCTCTTGTCTCTTTAGCTCTTTTAATAGTGATGTTAGGTTGTCAATTTGAGATCTTTCTACCTTTCTGATGTGGCCATTTAATGCTATAAATTTCCTTTTTAACACTACTTTAGCTGTGTCCCAGAGATTCCGTTACATTGTCTCATTGTTCTCATGGTTTCAAAGAACTTCTTGATTTCTGCCTCAATTTCATTATTTACCCAGGAGTCATCCAGGAGCAGTTTGTTCAACTTCCATGTAATTATGTGGTTTTGAGTGGGTTTCATAATTCTGAGTTCTAATTTGATTGCACTGTGGTCTGAGAAACTGTTCGTTAGCATTTCAGTTCTTTCGCATTTGCTGAGGAGTGTTTTTCTTCCAATTATGTGGTCAATTTTAGAATTAGTGCCATGTAGTGCTGAGAATAATGTATAATCTATTGATTTGAGATGGAGACTTCTATAGATGTCTATTAGGTCCACCTGATCCAGAGATGAGTTCAGGTTTGGAATACCCTTGTTAATTTTCTGTCTCATTGATCTGTTCTTTGCATTGGGTTCTTTGCATTGGGTTAGAACATGCTTCTTTAGCTCAACATAGTTTTTTTATTACCCATCTTCTGAAGCCTACTTCTGTCAATTCATCTATCTCATCCTTCTTTCAATTCTGCACCCTTTTGCGTTTTCAGTGTTTTTTCGTTGATTCTTTCTCATCTTCATGACTTTGTCTAGTTTCAACCTTTGAGGCTGCTGTCCCTTACATGGGGTTTTTGTGGGGACTCTTTTGTTTTGATGATGCTGTTGTTGTTGCTTTCTATTTGTTTGTTTTTCTTTCAATGGGCAGGACCCTTTTCTGTAGGGGTGCTGTGGTTTGCTGGGGGTTTGCTTCAGGTCCTATTCATCTGGTTCACTCCACACCTGGAGATGTTACTCAAGGAGGCTGTAGAAACAGCAAAGATGTGTGCCTCTTCCTCCTTTTGGGATCTCTGTCCTCGAGGGGCACCAACCTGATGCCAGTAGGATCACTCCTATGTAGGGTGCCTGACAACCCCTGTTGAAGAGTCTCATCCAGTTGTGTGGCACAGGGAACAGGACCTGTTTAATGAAACGCTTTGTCCCTTGGTGGAGAGGTTGTGCCTCGCTAAGGGGAAACTCACTCATCTGGGCTGCCCAGATTCCTCAGAACTACCAAGAGGAAAGGCTAAGTCTGCTGGTCTACAGAGACTGCAGCCACCCCTACCTGTAAGGGTTCAGGCCCAGGGAGATCAGAGTTCTGCCCCTGAGCCTCTGGCTGGAGTTATTGGGGTTCCTGCAGGAAAGTAAGGAAGGGATGTTAGTAAGTAGGGAAATAAGGAAGTATGAGTCAGAGTCAGGCCTGAAGAGGCACTCTGGCCACAGTCTGCCACAGCTGGTGTGCTGGGCTGTCAGGGACACATCTTGGGACCAAGCAGTCCAGCTCCCTGGCTCCAGCAGGGAAAAAGCATGGCCTGGAGCTATAGAGATGGATGCCGCCCTTCCATCACCCAGGGAGCTAAAATGTTTGGATTTTATTCTATCAATGATGGGCAGGCTTTCAAGGGTTTTAAACAGAAAAGTTATATTCCTGATTAAAATTATAAAATACTACTCTGACTGCTTTATACAAAACAGAATAGGTATTTGAGGGGCATGGGGAGGGCATGCTGCCTAGAGACCAGTTATGAGACTATATTATAGTGTATTTTAGACTAGTATAGTGACCAGGGTGAGGAAGAAAAGTGACTCCTAATCAAAAATGACTCTCAGGTTTCTGGTTTGGGTAACTGTGTAAATTGTACCTTTTTTAAGACAAGGAAAGCTGAAGGGAAGTAATATATGGAGGAGAGAAATAAGAGTTTAGTCTTGGGCATATTAAATGTGGGATGCCTATCAGACAAGCAAGTGGAGATATTGAGCAGGCAGTTGGATATACATGTCTAGAGTACAGGGGAAAGAAGGACCTGGAGATATCAGTGTGTGAGTATTCAGTATATAGATTGCATGTGTGTTAGTTAATTTTCTGTTGCTTATAACAGAATACCTGAAGCTGGGTAATTTATAAAGAAACATAATTTATTTCTTACATTCCTGGAGGTTGTGAAGTCCAAGGTCAAGGGGTCAAATCTGGTGAGGGTCTTCTTGCTGGTAAAGGCTTTCTGTAGACTTCCAAGGTGGTACAGGGAATCACATGGCAAGGGGACTGAACATGTTAGCTCAGGTCTCACTTTCTTTTCTTGTAAAGCCACCATTTCTCCTCCCTTGATAACTCATTAATCCATTAACTCATTCATCCAGAGCCCTCATGATCCAACCGTCTCTTAAAAACGCCACCTTTCAATAATGCCACATTCGGGAGTAAGTTTCATCTTGAGTTTTGGAGCAAACAAACATTGAAACCATAGCAGTGTGCAAAGCCTTGGAACTCGATATGTTCACCTAGTAAAAATACTAAATAAAAAATAAAAGAGATGCTGAGCACTGGGGATTTCAAATACTGGAAGTCTAAAAGGGAAGAGAATCTAGCAAGGATGACTGAAACAGAAGGAAATTTTGAAGACTGTGATCTCACATAAGCAAAGAAGGGAAAGTATTTCAGAAAAGAACTCGATCAACTTATATCCAATGTTGCTGATGGCTTAAGTAAGATGAGTCCAGAGAAGGACCATTGGATTTGACAACATGGAAGCCATTGCTGACTTTGACAAGAGTAGCCTTGGTGGAGCAATTGGAATGAAAGCCTGATTGGATTGGGTTGAGAGGAGAATTACAGGTATGAAAGAGAACATAAAATACTGTAAATGTGGAAGTGTTTTAAAAACGGTACAGCTACCATACAAGTGCAAGTGTCATTGTTATTATTTCGGCACAGATTCTGGGGAAGTTCAGGGCACTGAATAAAGAGATCTGTGCCCAAAAAAAGGTACTATAGAACCAAGGAGCTTGTTATGCAAGCAAAAATGTTGTCATAAAAAAAACCCACAAGTAATACTTCAAGATAACCCCAGAAACATGAGTCTGATAAAAAAAAATTTTTTTAAGTCAGGGTTGTTTCAGAAAGGTTGCTGCTGCAGCTCACCAAGTCAACTCTGTGTCAACCTCTGACTGGAGCTGGTCCAGGGCTGGCAGGTGGGAAATGTTCCAAAATACTAGTAGCAGTGACATTTAGAAAAAGCCTCATCTGGTATGTTTACTGAAATTTTATTAACTCATTTTGAAAAACTTGCCTGTCATTCTTGATAGGCAGGGCACACTGTTAGCAAGACTGAAAAATCAATGTGATTTGTGTTCCTTGCCACAATGTTTCCTTCTTCTTTACCACTCCATCCACTCCTCCTCATAGACATTTCTGCCCTCCTCTTCACCCTGAATTCCACCAATAGATAACTCTATGATTTGCCTGTGCAGAAGGTTGGCAGGTGAGCCTAGGCAATTGTGCTGTGCACAGCTTTGGAAGATCAGAATGTCTTACTGTAGTCAACAAGATGCAACTCTTTTCTTTCTAGGGCTGTTAAGAAAAAGGTACTTACCTTTGCTCTGCAATTACTTCTGCCTGGAATACCTCCATCAACCTATATCCCACTCATCCTTCAAGACTCAGTTTTTCTCTGTGAAGCCTTCCCCAGTTCATAATTAGAATTATTCCCTTTGTCTTCTGTGCTTCCCTTTTTCTTTGCATCTTTATAATAGTGCTAACAACAGTCTGCCTTGTATTCCAATTATTTGTGTAATTCTGAATTGCTTCTTATGTTTTCAACTCTTTGAAGACAGGACCCTTTATTGTACATTTCTGTATCTCTCTCAGAGTTCCTTTTCCCTAGTAAGTACTTAATGTATCAATATTAGTGGAATTGAACTTTCTTTCTTTCTTTTTTTTTTTTTTTTGAGACAGAGTTTCACTCATGTTACCCAGGCTGGAGTGCAATGGCGCGATCTCAGCTCACCGCAACCTCCGCCTCCTGGGTTCGGGCAATTCTCCTGCCTCAGCCTCCTGAGTAGCTGGGATTACAGGCATGCACCACCATGCCCAGCTAATGTTTTATATTTTTAGTAGAGACGGGGTTTCACCGTGTTGACCAGGATGGTCTCGATCTCTTGACCTCGTGATCCACCCGCCTCGGCCTCCCAAAGTGCTGGGATTACAGGCTTGAGCCACTGTGCCCGGCCTGAACTTTCAATGAAAATATTTTACAAGTTAAAAGTGAGCATCATAGATACCTGAGCAAGACTTACTTCTCGAGATAACATTTCTTTCTGAATAGTTAGGTAAGTGAAATGTAGAATCTACTAGCAACAAGCATGTTCAAAAATGAACTGTCAGCATCCATAATATGTGGATGGAGAATCTAGTCAAGCTTAAATCAAGTCACACAGTGAAATTTCTATTTGCAGCCAATAGACTCAAACTGCTCTGACACAGTGTTCTGTTGTCTCCATTTCCCCATTTGTACTTTGACATTTAAGCCACTAGACTATCCGTATAATCTATTGTTCACGCTAATGTACAGCCAAGCTGGCTTCCCTTCCCTCAACACCTGCTGTGTTTTGTTTTTTTTTTGTTTTTAAAGGAAGAGCATTGAGTTAATGGTTCAATGTTAATGTGAGTTGATTTTATTGATTTTGTGCTGGAAGTTGATTAATTATAAAGGTAGGTGTCATGCCTTTGTGTTCTCTTCCCTGACTTAAAAATCCAAGTATGACTCATACTGAAGCTGATGTCAGCAAGACCTTTGATCCCTGAGGATGCTGTAAGTGATATCATAATGATTATTATATTCACTACTTCTGTTGCCCCTTGTAATGGAAATTCTATCTCAAAAAACTAATTTGGAAAATTATACATGTGTAATGTAAGCTAAGGTGGACTTTGTATCACATTACTTCCATGGAATTTTAAAAAGCAGGTGTTAAGTGAGTGTGAATTTCATTTGAGAATTATTTCTTATAGTCCATTATTCTTCTCTTCCTCCTCCTTCTTTTCCTTCCTCCTCTTTCTTTTCTTTCTCCTTCTCCCCATCCTTCTCCACCATATACTCAGTTATTAGTTACAGTAATGAACAGAAGTTTTGTTGTCCATAGATTAAAAATATGATACTTAAAGAAGTTTATTTTTTTCAATCCAGTAAGATGTTCTAATGCATAGCAGGCATTGACTAGGACAAATATAGACTCTCCTATCTAGGCTATAGATATGCGTTTGAAGTCAGAGCTTCAAGAAGATATGTTCTTTCAGGAAATTGAACTGTTTTGTCTTAATTTGAAGCAGGACATCTGAATGCTAGTCCCAATTCTGCCATAGCCAGCTATGTACCCGTGGGACATTTTGACTCTGTGTTTTGAGTTCTTCTTATTTAAGATGGAGAGCATTCTATTTTCCCAACCCTGTAACAAAGATGGGGGGGCTGCTGTGTCTCAATAGCCAAGACATTTAGGAAAGCTGGGTATCCACATGCACAAAGTACATTTGTCTACATTTGGGAGCCAGTAAAATGTGGAATGGGATCACACAAAGAAATCTGATGCTGAACAGCTGGATTGCAACATGAATGTGTTTGAAGCCAGCCACACCATTGTGAGCCTGTCAGAAGCATAGGGGACTTTGCCTTTCTTAGAAGCTCCCTAAAGCGGGGGGTTATCCAAAGGCTTTTCCCAAAGCCTGGGTGCCAGTGGAGAGGCTTGGGGTTGAAGGAGGGTGGGTCATTGTAACAGCAACCCCTAGAGCAACATGTAAGGCGTTATTGTCCTACAATAGGCTATCATAGCATGTGTCTGAGATGGCTGCTTTGGAGTTTTAGGTTTTCTTCTTAGGAAGCAATTTCCACAAATGCATCCAAAATGAATGCTCTGGTGACTTTGCAGGAAGATTGCTGTTTGAATTATTTACTAAATTCTTTTTACAGCTATTAGTTTCAATTTTCTATTTCTTTTTGAGCTAATTTGATTATTTAGACTTTTCTTCAAAAATCATCCGTTTGTTTTCAAACTAATTAGCATATTTATGTGAAGAATAGTTTCTGAATTCACAGTTATTTCTACTTTCTTTTTACTAAATTTGTGTATTTGTGTTACCTTTTAAAGTCTCTAAATGTTAATCTCTGCATCTGCCACAATTGATTTCATCTTTCTTATTCCTACTTATCTGTCTTTGTATATCCTTACAAAGCCCCTGAAAGTTCCCGTTTCTTAACTTCTTTGCATGCATCTGAGGCAGAAACAGCCCTAAGTAAATTTTCACTATGTGATAAGCTCTCTACAAGGAACTACTGGAAGATACAGAGGAAGGTATAAATTTGGTTGTTAGATTCAGAAACCTGTGATCCAATGGGGAGAACTAAGTGAGTCCTCATGAAAATACAGGCAGGTCTTGAAACAAAGTGCTAAATCCTAGAGACCACTAACAGAGGGGTATCCGTGGGTGAGGTTTTCCTGACTCATGACCAAAAATAAAGTCAGCTAGTCAGGGTCAAAGGCAGCCTCGAATAAGAAGATATGGCAGAGGCCTTCAGGGTCAGGATGTGGTGGCAGGTAAATAGTTGGAAGATATTTGGTGTATCAGAGTTAAGGGCTCTGTGTTTTACTGGGCCCAGGTCCAAGATATTGGTGAGAGATCTGCAGCTAGGCTCAAAACCAGGTAGCCTCTGTCATTGGATCCACTACCAGGACAATATGCAGGATGCCTATTGAACTAACAATACTAACCAGTGACTAGGGTTATTTGGACATGGTAATCAATAGCTTTCACAGCACCAACAGAACAAAATGCTCTGTTTCAATGTATCTCACCTCATCAGACTGTGAGTTCCATGAAGTCATGGCCTGAGTCTTAGTCATCTTATTCTCTCCAGTGACTGATCTATATGTAAGTGTTTCGTATTGCCAAGTGGTTAAAAGGGCAGGATTTGAAGTTAGATTAATCTGTGTTTATTTGGCCTCATTGATTTCTACCTGGAAAACTTATTTCTGGGTCTCAGCTTTCCCAAGTCTAAAATAGTAATGACAGTAAATACTGACTTCTAGGGTTTCTTGTGAGGGTAAAATGAGATGACAGATTTGGAAGTACTTACCAGAGTGCCTGTCACAGAGTAAGCATTCAATTAATTGGTAGCTCTGATTGTCATTCTGTGATCATGGAATGAATGGGTGAAGAACAAGTGTTGGCGAATTTGATGAGGTCAGGACCCAGGACTGGAAAGAGGCTTAATGAGAGTGACTCTGTAGTCCTTTGAGCCACCTTTCCTTCTCTGGGCATCTATTGGATGATTGGGAGGCTGACACAATGGGGATAATCTTTAAGTATATCGCCTTTTGTGTAAGGCTTGCAATCATTTTGGCTGAGAAAACAGGGATTAACCTTGAGTGGGGGTGATGTTATTAATATAAACATTTTTCTAAGGTAACATATTGCTCTCTGCACCCAGCAAGTTGTTGTTAGTTTGTGAGCACCATGCCTCTGGAAAGCCATTGCTGGCAGCTTGAATGAGAAACTTAGAACAATTAGAGGCTTTGAACACTTTCAAACTAAGAAGTGGGATAAGCATGTTTTGACTCTATGGTTCCTCCTGGGGTTTCCCTGATGTGCTGGACTAATTATCAGATGTAATTAGGAAAGCCGAGAAGTGAGGAGACTGCAGGGAGCAACGTACTTTGCCAGGGACCCTCATCTCTTTGTGCAGAAAGGGGGTTGGGGAGACTGTCTCTCTGTTGTGGAGAAGCAGTAATGCTTAGGATGCTAGCAGGCATGAGGGTCTTGGGAACATGGATCTACCAGCAGAAACTCAGGCCTATTGGGACCCATTGCTCATGATGAAGTTTTAAGTTTTCCTCTTCTGGTTTCACAGGAAAAAATGGTACTCTTGGCCAGCTTTTAGCAAAAGTTCAATTTTTGTGTATCCAAAGCAGTTAATAAATTGTGTCCTCCTTTTAGAACTCATTCAGATGAAGCAGCACATTTACACTTTTGGGTCAGCTACAGGGTCTATCCATTTCAGGCAGTAGATATTTCTCATCTGCCTTGGACCAGTCCCTGCCCTAGAGTTGGGCCAGGAGCTCCCTGTCTTTGAGACTCTGAGAAAAGGTGACATTCGTAGGGCCATCTGCTGGTTGACTTTTCTTCAGAAAAGGGTACAGGTATTGATCGACTTACGACCTATGCAACTTACAACCATTCGACTTTACGACCACAATCGCTAGCCACGACTGCTCCGCGTCTGGCAGCGCAAACGTTGCCCAGCTGGGCGTACAACAGTGCGGACCAGCTTCCGGCAGCACTACCATCTCCGTGTGCACCATTTCAACTGTTATCCCAGACTCAGTACAGCAATTTGTGTTTTGTGTCTTGGATATTTTTCATCAAACCCCTCCCAATAAACTTCTTATACGTTTCGAAGCAATGGACCCAAACCTCGAACGATTTGCAAGGATTGAACGGATGGCGCACGACGTGTTTTGTCCGTATCGTGAAATTTATGAAGAAAAAAAGAAACATACCATTCAGACAAAGCTCACCATGTTTATGAAAAAACCAACTCCGGTAACACCAACTGCTGCCTCAGATGACGACAACAACGATCCACAGCCAAGCACCAGCGGCCAATAAAATGTTTCGTACATGTTTATATATTTTGATATCTTTTGCAATTGGGAAAATGTTTCCTATGGTATTTTTTACACCTGTATTTTGTATTTTTGTATGCACCTGTATTTTGTAATTTTGTATATTTTGCAAATATTAAACCAGTTGTACTGGTAATGCAGTGTTTTACTTAAACCTGACGAATGTAAAAATAAGAAACAAAATGGTGTAGACATGATACAAATGGCATAAAATGAACAAAGAAAATTATGATATATAACAATAATGAAATAAAATTATGATAAAATATGACAAAGATTTTTATAACATCATTTCACAGTACTGTACATATAGCCTACTCAACTTACGACCAAATCGTGTTACAACCGGTCTGTCGGAACCAATCGTGGTTGTAAGTCGAGCACTAGCTGTATTCCATTTGGACGTGGTTTCAGTCTTACTCTTGATGAAACTGAAACTACCACACATGAAACATAGATAGACAATGGTACGCAGTGTACCATCACTCACTAGGGGTCGTGATGCAGACTATGAGTGTGGTGGGTATTTTGAGAAAAAGGGACCCCCTGGGAGCTGAAGATAATGGCCTGGATGTAAAGCTTTTCCCCTTGTCAACATAGTGTGAGGTTCATTGTCACAGGACCATCATATACCAATTAGTGTTTCTGCTTTTTCCATAGGTAACTTGTCTCCATGATTTCTTTGGTGATGATGATGTGTTTATTGCCTGTGGTCCTGAAAAATTTCGCTACGCTCAGGATGACTTTTCTCTGGATGAAAACGGTAAGCATAACCACTGGGTTTTATTGCTCCATTGTTTTCTCCCCTTCTATCCCTTAGGATTTCCACAGGTTTGTATGGCGTGGAGAAAATCCATGCATGATCCTTCAAGGGCTTATAATGTTTGCCTTTCTGCTGTATATTTGGAAACATGTGTCGTGACCCATGTAAAACTGAAAGTTCAACTGGATGTCCCAGAGCCCCAGGCTCCAAACTCAATAAAACTCACTATCTGCCCCAATAATGACCATATTTCTTGAACCATATATCGTGTCACATGGGATAACAGGCACAATCAGACTCTAGGAAGGAAGATTTTCAGTCAGAACTTGGATATTATACATATCCTTTTTTTTTTTTTCCTATTCATCTTCCAGCTATTTAGCTCATTGATTATGGTTCCAATTTAGAGAGATTCTTCCACATCTTTTCACAACATGAGACTTGCTGCCCCATTTGTCTACCTTGTGATTCAGGATTACAGAGGGTTGTTAATCATGAGAAGGATCTAATCATCTTCCCATCTCTCTTTGTTTGAGTCCAAGCTCCAGGTATACATTAAAAGTTAATTAGCTCACGCAGCAACAAGGTTAGAATGTGATGCTGATGCAAAGACATGTTCAAAGCGTATTTCCCATGTAGGAGAAGCAAAGTGTGAAAAAACTCAAAGGAAATTTTGCTAATATAGACTTTAGAAGCAACTCAAGTGACAAGAATCCTGAAAAAGGTGGCATTTCTGCTGTGTTCTCTTCAGGAAGAGGCAATGACTATAGAATAGCTAAACAAACCCCAAGTTATGTCCAAATTCCTATGCCTTCTATATCTTCAGCTCTGGACAGTGATCACTAAAGGTCACCAACCAAAATAAGAAGTGAAACAAACAAAAGGGGCTTTCTGCTTAACTCAGTTTTCTAAAATATTCAATTTACCAGAAAAGCTCCTTTAATCTGTCTGTTTAATTTACATTTCAGTGCACCTTTAAGTAGGAGGCAACAAGAAAGTGTTTAAAGGAAAGACTATATCTCTACCCTGCTGTTTGATTTCCCTTTGTGCACCACAGCACAAAGTTGGAGAAACGGTAGTGGAAAGAGCACTAAACTGGAAATCAGGAGGCTTGACTTTTAGTCCTTGATCTACTAATTTCTTGTTTTGTGGTCCTAGGCAGGGGAGTTAAGTTTTTGTACTCTCATCAGCAAAATGAGTATAATAATCCCTCTAATAAATTAGCACTATTAGTGCCCAAAATGACCATAGTAGGGGATGTTGAGTGACCTGCATAGAAAGGGAGTTCCAAATGTGTCAGACTGAGGCTAGGACAAATGCAGGAATGTTTGGCAGACTCTCCCACACACCAGCAAGCTTTCTTAAGTTTTGAGTGGCAGAGTTACTGCTGGCCAATATATTCATTAAACCAGCATAAGGGATTTTAGTAACATACATGGGAAATTTTAAAAAATTGTATAAATGCAAGATGGTGGGGTTATAGTGCTTATTTATATAAAGTGACTATTTATATTTATATAAAGTGACTATTTATATCATGTGACTATTACATGTAGCATGTAATAGACAATAAGTGGTAGCTCCCTACCTATCCTTCAAATTACTCATGGATGTTTCATCTGTGTAGCTATAGCCCCTGAGCTGTTAATCTCTACTTCAGGGAAATCGATTAAACATTATATCAATAGGTGCTATTCTGAGATATAGCTAGCTTTTCCACAAATGATTGAGTTGACTATTTGACCTGCTTACTTGATGTGCTTTTGGACTCTTGCCCTTGTTTCCATAATTCAGGGTCTTAAACACCTAGCTTAACCCAGGTGGCTTTTTCACATTTCCCTAATGCCTCCCTGCCCACAACCATGGTTCCTACCAATAATACAGACCACACTGTAATCCTAACCCATTTAGGTCCTTTGGCCTGTGGTAGTTACTCCAGTTTCCAGAGGCTGATAACGTGCTGAGCCTGTTTTACCCCCACTAAGCTGTTTGTGTCCCTTTGTCCCAGAATGCCGAGTCATGAAGGGAAACCCATCAGCTACAGCTGGCCCAAAGGCATCCCCAACACCTCAGAAGAGTTCAGCCAAGAGCCCTGGTCCTATGCGCCGAAGCAAGTCTCCAGCTGACTCAGGTAACGACCAAGACGGTGAGTGCTCTTTTCCTAACTGTGCACGCTGACTTCATTTATGGAAGACAAAACCCTCTGCATGCAGAGGAATCAGTTCCTCATGAACACCACTGTGTCTCCATGAAACTCCATTCTATCAATTCAGAGACTAAAACAGTCAAACTTGTTTGGAATCATGGAGGCACAGCTACAATCATTACTCCACTCAAATGGATGCAAACCAGAAACCTGGCCCATTGTCCATGCTTGCTGTAATGCTTAGTGTCGTGGTTGTCATCATTTTCATCATCTTCAACATCATGTGGCAAAAACATATTCAATGGAATAATCAAGTTAACCATAAACCTGAAACTGAAAATCAGAATCAAGAACAAGTTTGTAAAAAAAACACCCCAAAGTGTCAACATAGTTGACTCACTTGAGCTTCAAATTTGACTCTGAAGTAATTAGAAGCCAAACAAAAAGGGAAACAAGTATACCATATATATATGTGTGTGTGTGTATTTACATATATATGTGTATGTGTGTGTATATATATATATATATATATATATGGCATATATATAGGGAGACAAGATAAACTGTATAAACTTCACAATGGGAAAAGAAAGCATAGATGGGTTCTAAAGAAAAACAAAGTGATTTACCATAGAAGATTTTATTTAATGGATAGTGAATTACCTAAAACATGTGGTCTATTGATCACTGCCAACCCATGAACTATTTGTTACCAGTCAGTCTGTGGCAAGATTAGGAGCTTGTGCCAAATGTAAATAAACTATGCCATTAAGCAAACCATTTAGTTCAGCTGACTTTTTTTCAGAGCCTGATTTGATTGATGAAGGCAGCAGTATGTTGATTCGCATTCTGATGTGAACTCTATCTTGTATTGGACCCAGAGTTTGAGTGGCACTGATCTAAGAGGCAATGTCTTCCATTCTTTTATAACAAATATCAAAAATAAAAGGCCTCAGAAGTCCAAGTTCAGAAGCTTAGATTTATGCACAATTTTAGGTTCTTCACACTGAGGAAATTATATGGTCCAAAAGACATACATTTGTCATTCCAAGGCTCAGAGTTTATCATGAGAATTCTTGCAGGCAGTCTGCTAGCCTTGAGGAAACAAAAGAGCCCTGCAGTTTGGGGCATCATGAGCAGCCTGATGGCCTTGAAATGCTTGTGCCAAGATGAATAGCCTGTATTGCCTGCCTCACACTGCCAGGGGCACGCATATCACCAGCCATCTCTTTATTCTTGGGTTGAGGAAATTAAAGTATGAAAAGGCAACTCAGGTTTTTAATACTTCCATGTCTTTGCAATCCCTGTTCCCCCACATCTGGAATGCCATCCCTATAACACATCAGCCTTTTCTGCTTGAAAACTCCTATTCATCCTTCAAGACCTCACATAGAGATAGTCGTTCCAGCCTCTTCAATACCATAGCATGCCATTCATATCTCTGGGGTAATATTCACCACACTGTGTTGTAAAGTATGTATTTATGTGTCTACTTCCCCAATTAAATACTGAGCCCCTCAAGGGCAATGTGGTAGGTTCATTTTCATATCCTCAGTGCAGAGCACAGTGCCTGGACCCTAGTTGATGCTCCAGTAATATTTGCAAATAAATAGATATACAAAAGTACCTATTTTACCCAACATGGTGCTAGAGATCCTTCAAGCATTTAGATAACGTTTGCTGAAGAAATAAAAATACATGTGCCTTGATGCTATCTTGATCAAGTGTACAGAGGAGCACACAAATCTATATCTAAGCAAATTTGTATTGCTGAAACTACAAAGACCTAGGTTTTAACACTTGGGCTGAGAATAAAATTGGACAGTTTTTAAGCAGAGACTTGCAAAAATACACTTTAAAACACTTGGTCAAGAGTAATAAAGTCTGGCAATAATTGCTTAGCTAGTCATTTCTCAGAAACAGCACTAACTATTTCTGGGATTTCTAGCCTGTATTACTTGTATCTTGCTGTGAAACAAATTAACCACCCCAAAACTTAGTGGCTTAAAAAAAGGCATTATTTTTAATCTCACAGTTTTGGCAGGCAAGAAATTCTAGAGTGGTTTATTTAGGTGGTTCTGGCTCAGAGTCTCTCATGCAGATGTTGTAAAAATATTGGTAGGAGCTGCAGTCAACTGAAGGTTCAAGTGGGGCTATAGGATCCACTTACAATATGACTGTTGGCAAGATCTCCCACCTTAGTTTGTGATCCAAGAGAATGAATAAAGAACAAGATTTAGTCCCTTTTGTGATCTAGTCTCCATAGCCAACACTGTAACTTCTTCTTTATTATGTTCATTGGAAGTAGTCACTAAGACCAACCTATATTCAAAGAGAGAGGAACTAGACTATTTATTAGAGGAAGGAATATTGAAGAATTTGTACATCTGTTTTTCAACCACCATATAACCCATCAGATAGAAATTTTTTAGGTGGTATCAGCTTGAAGTAAATAGATTCTCTTTGCAGACTGCATCCAATTGGTTACCCAGCACACATGAACACAACTACCTATAATTACACAAAGTTTAAATATGTCAAATCACTCATCTCCAGAATGCCACCTATAGAATTTTCTTTCTACAAAATATGCACTTCACTGAATCTAAGATATCAAAAGTATAACAGCAATACATTAGAATTCAATGAACATTTGTCAAATTGAGGGGAATTATAATATAATAGAACCCAACCCAGGCTTTGGCAGGCAAGATATGCCCTTGCTTTTTCATAACTCCTTCACTTAAAAAAAAAAAGAAATGAGCATTTATTCCAAACCACATAATAAACAAAGTAATCAATTTAGGTGTATGAGGGGAATTTGCTTGGCAAATATCAAAATTACAAATAACCCGTTTCCTACCACCAATCTAATGTGGTGTTCTCAGTTTAAAGAATTGGAATATTCATTTATGTTCATGATGTTCATTAACATAACTGAAGTCAAACCCTAGTCTAGACAATCTTTATGGCAATTGCCAGAATGTTTGGGCCAATCTCAGATAATGTGTCTAGAGCCTCCTCATGATTCCAACCCTGAAGGGTTGTAACATAACCAAGCCCATTTCATGGCAGTTTGTTTAGAGCCTAGTCCAAGGCATTCATTCAGTTAACATTCCATAAGAGCAAAGCTGATGTCGGGCAAAACAGCACCTTAGCTAAGGTTTGGATTTGCTATGCCCATTTCCCCCTCTCTGCTTCCACCTCACTCAGGACCATTCCAACCTGGGAGTTGGAGAGTCCTAGCTTTGGGATTTGTGCAAGATTTTTGCCTTCTCTGAGATTTGATATCATTGTTAGAGAATTCAGAATTTGAATTCTAGATAAGAATAATTTTCCATTGTTATCAGTATTTACAATTTACAGAGTTGTAAAATAGCTCAGACAGAAACAAAAGCAGGTAACTAGAATGATAAGCTATGGACAATGCATACTTTTCAGTTGGCATAAATTTTTCCTTACAGATATTTGAGATTTAAAAAGAAACGATTGTTTCATAAAATGTCAAACATTTTTTTAGCTGTTAGCCAGGGACATATACAAGTTAAAATACACTTAACCAAATGATAATAGTGTTAAGTGGGGCAAAAATGCTCTGTTCATTTCTAGGACATGGTAGTATCACCCTGTTTCCATCCCGTGTTAGTCAGTCTTGGATCTGGAGCTTGTGAATGTATTTATAAACCTCTGATCAACCTGAATAACAAACGGTTATGGAAGATAGGCCAATGGAAAGTAATTTCTAGGAAATTTTAACTACCTTCCTTTGAAGACAAAAGAAAGACTACACACACACACACACACACACACATACACACACGGTCCAATTCATGGTTCAGTTAATAGCTAGGTTCATTCTGACTTGAGGTTTAGTAAATTGATGCTATTTGGTCTGTAATTTGTGCTATAATTTGATTCTTTATTCCTTAATCTTTAGACTTTAAGTTGAATGTTTCTTGTTCTGTCCCATGAATAAATCAAATCCTTCTACTTTATTCTCTTCAAGCTCAATCTTCACTTCTGCCAATATTGAGTTTGCCCCAAATGGAATATCTGTTGCTAAGCCCGAAACTCAAGTTAAGTAAGGATTTGGTTGTCCATATAATATTGCTGCAAGGAACTCATTTTCACTAGGCAGACCTGATGGACTCTAAGAATCCAAGACATATTAGCGATGTCTGTCTTTAAATCAGGCCATGGAACTGTGGTAAAAAGATAAAATCTGAGCCCAGGAGGCTCCTATGGGATATTTGAAAAAAGCGTATGCACTGCCATGCTTTGATTAACCCAGAACTTGCCATTTTGATGAGCAAAGGTAAGCCTGGCTTCAGACGTAAAGAAAGACCTGTCTCTCTCTCTTTCCATTTCAGCCATTAACGTGTTAATTTTCCTTTTATATAACTTTGCCCCCAGTTGAATTGAATTGAATTAAAAGGACAAAATAGCTAGTTGTTAGGAAGGAATCTTTTCTTTTTCTTTCTTTTTTTAAAGGAGCCCCGAAGGAAGCTAATTACCCACCCTGGTAGGCTGAGAGAATTGTAATGTGATAATTAGTTTGCTATTCTTCAACAGTAAGTCATTGTTGTAGCAATCCAATGTTCTCCATTCCCCTTCCCCCAACTCATGTGTACCTATTTCTGAAAGTCCAATCTTTCCTGTTCCCAAACTCATAAGAAAGAAAGCCTTCTCTAACGAAATATACAGCCTTTAGAAGGGGAGGTCAAGGGACACAAAACAGCAGGGTTCATGAGAGACCTGTATCCCAGGGTCCTTCTTTTCCAAACCTGGTAGGCTGCTTTGGGTTGCCTAAGATAGAGGGACTTGGCCATTCTGACCTTCCTGAAAGTGACTGTCTAGACCAGCTCTGTCCAAAGGAAATATAATGTGAGTCATAAATGTAAATCATGTATGTAACTTTACATTTTCTAGTAGCCACATCTTAAAAAGTTACAAAATGGGCAAAATTAATTTTGACATATTTCATGTAATGATACATTCAAAATATTATCATTTTAACATATAATTAATGTAAGAAATTATACATTCTTTGAAACTGAGTTGAATTTTACACTTACAACATATCTCAGTTCTGACTGGTCACACTTCAAATGTTCAAAAGTCAGATGACTATTGGCTACTGTTTTAAACAGCACAAGAATACCTTTCTTCTCTAGCTAAGAGCGATTCACACTAACAATCTTTTAACATGAATTAGGTGCTATGCACTTTGCAAAGTATTTCCAAATCTATTACCTCAGTTGTTCCTCATAATTGCACTATGAATTAAGTTGGAAGTGGATAATTATCTTTTTTTTAGATTAGGGAACTAGGATACAAAGCTTAGGATCTTGGGATCTTCCCAATGTCACACACTACTTAGCACCTAAGACCCAGAACCCAGCTCTCCTGACTTCCCAGCAAGCATTATTTGCAGTGTCGACTGACACAAAGTAGTATGTGGGATGTCCTGTAGTGTATTGAATGGTCCCTGCTTCTTGGCTTCTTTTCCCCTTTCCCCATCTCCAGGCCAGGGATATAGAAAGGCAAGGGGTGGGGTGGTGTCTGCATCACATTCTTTGTTCTGCTTTGAGCACAGTCCCACAGGTCAATAGGAGCCTTTGTTTCAATGCTACAGAGCACTGAAACAAGACAGCTTAGACATTCCATTAGCTCCCCTAGCTCTCCTACTGGCAACTCCAAAGGGAAGTGGTGTCCTTCGCAGAGCTGTGGGAGGAGAAAAACTTCCCTGGTTCCTCCCCTAGTCTGATTCTTTCTAAAACCTGCTTAGAAAATGACTGGAGCAAGCAGTATAGTGGGTACCAGTAAGCACCCCATAGTGCATGGTATATGGTGATATTTCCGTACAACAGAAGTCCTATCAGCCAGCCTTGGCTTGGGACTTGTGTTTACATACAACTGAATGTGCAAATTACTCCTGTAAAGTACTTAGTAGTGCTAGGTGCTATGAGGAAAAGGGATGTTAAGAAACATTTCCTGCCACTAAGAAATTTATGATTTATTTGGGGAACCAGTATACATGTAAATTTTTAAAATATATTTACAAATACGTAATAGCTCCTATTATGTGTCGGGCAACTGTTCTAATCACTTTACATGTAAGTTACTCTTTCCAACAAACTGTTGAGGTAATTACCATCACCCCCATTTTGCAGAGGAGAAACTGAGGCATACAAAAGTTGAGTGACCTGCCCAAGATCACACAGTTAGTAAGGTGATAGAACTGAGATTTAAACACAGGACTTTATATAGTCTGGATTTCAGTATAGATCTGATGATAAATGTGCACACTTGAAAATCTAATTTCCATATTATAAACCTACTTTTCTTACCTTTATACTCTCCCCTTTTTCCCCTGGAATGAACCATAATTGCTTATCCTTTTGTAGGTAAAAAAAAATTGTGTCCACAGTTGACCTTTTAACCACTGAACCATTAATGCCACGTTAATGGTAATAATTTATTTAAATGCAAAATTAATAATAGACACAGGTAGTAAGTATTATGGGAACTATTGGAGTTCATGGGAGAGAGCTCATCAGGGACTAGGGTGCTAAGGGAGGAATTTCTGGGAGAACTGGAAATTGAAGAAGGGTTATATATAAATTGATAAGAAGATGAATATTTCTGGCAGGCGGGGAAGCATGAACAAAGGAGCAGAGGTGGTGTTGAATATGGCTTATTAGGATACAGGAAAGAGTCTCTTAAATCTACCTCTCCAGCTCCAATCTTCCTTCTTGATGTCAGATCCATAATGCCTACTAAACAATCCTGTGTATATGGCTTATATGTGACGAATACAAGATGTCTAAAAATCAAAAGCATTTCCCCCTCCCATCTCTTTATCTGAATTATCAGCCTTCCCATGTTCAACACCTTGGTGCTATTTTTGACTTCCCACTCATTAATCCTGCTGTGCTGTTTGTTGTGTCATTGTGTGCTGTTTTTGTCATTGTTGGGCACGTGAACCAGCTCCAGTTGATTCACACAGCAGTCCCTTCCTTTTCCTTATGACCTGATGTCTCGATTATTTCGCAGACTCCTTAGTAATATTTCTGCTTCAAATCTCGGTCCACCTGTCTGTGTGGTGTGGTGCCACCACATTTCTCATCCTAAAACACCATTTTCATTGTACGACTTCCCTGCTCCAAAACTTTCAGTGGCTCCACACTGTTCATTGACCAACACACCTTCCCCCACCATAATAATGCTGAGAGGGTAAAAATAGAGAACAGGATAGGGCCAATCATTTTGCTTTGGGGAGCACAGCAGTAAAATGCAA
>NW_016107607.1:2891222-2925936 GCF_001604975.1 Cebus imitator
GCTTTACCTAAGGAAAGCTTCAGTCATCTGATACTTGACCAACTAGCCAAAGAATTAGTCCCCAGCCTATATGGGCTGGCATTTCATCTCTTGTGGAATAGGATTTCCTAATTCAGTGCCTATAAATTGAATAATTACCCAGTGCTAGTAGTGGTGGTAATAATATTGATAGAAAATACAATTTATTGACCCTTTCCTATGTGGCAGGCACTTGGTTAATCACTTTATGTATAGTCTGCCATGTAATCATTAAAACAGCAACAATTGAGATATTATTATTCAAATATTACAGATGGGGAAACTGCAACTCAGAAGTTAATTTAGACCCAGGATCACAAATGTAGGAAACAGCTAAGCCAGGATTTAAAACTGCAACTGAGTCCAAAGCCTGTGTTCTTTTCGCAAATTAAGAGCAGTGCAGTTTGTCCTAGTCCCTGCACCAGAAAAATCAGTAGTCAGCATTGACAACAGGCTAGCTCCACCAGAAACATGTTCTGTTTCTCTGTAGGAAATAAATGTTGACAGCATTGTCAACCCTGAGAAAACTATTCTGGCACTTCCATCAGCCCCCCTTCAGATGTCCTCTTCTTGAAGGAAACTCATCTGTGTCAAAATATTGCAGGACTGGGGATATACATTTGTTTTGTAACAAGGAAGACTCTTACTTCTCCCCCTTATTTAAAGGATTCATAACTTCATGCTGTCCAAGATTCCGTAGGAAATAGATTTAAAATTCAGATTCCATCTTCTGAAGTTACTGTGTCTTTCGACCTACAATTGAATTTGGCTTGAGAGAAAACCCTATGATCAAATCATTGAAGAACTGTTCCCAGGCTCTCAGTTCTTGCTTCCCTAATGGATGGGTCTAGGGAAAGGGACAAAAGCTTTTCCACTGAGCAGAAACAATTAGCCAAAGCAATCCAGACACCTTGCCCCAGGGCTCTTTGGAATGTATATGTGAAAACCCCAGGGTCTGTCTCTTGGCCTTGTTCTGAAGTAAGTTGAAACCACGTTGGAGCCACTTCGATGGCCTTCCAGGAAAACTCCCTGTATTTGTGAGGAGAAAACAAAGTATCTTTGGACTGGAATGAATAAAAGCGTAGAGCATCTCAGTATGAGAAAAATGAGGAAGTGGCAGAACTGTGTGCTGAGATCTCCCTCTCCAAGGCATTAGGGAGTTACAGAACACAAGACAGAAAATGAATCACTAAAAGGTCACAGTGGGAGGTATGTGATGTGCTAACTTTAAGGAAATTTTGAAATGGAATCTGTGAGCAAGTCCAGAAGCCACCATTCTTTGAGGAGGGGCAGAGTTTATACCATTTAAGCAAGTCATACCCTCTATGAACCCTTATTTTCTTGCTAATTAAAAGGAGACTAGTAATGCTTGGCTACTGTCTCTTAGCACTATCAGGAGAAAAATGTGAGTTCATGTATGGTAAAATGCCCTGAAAATAACTGCAGAAAAATAGCTGAAATTATAAAAAGGGCTCTGAAATTATTATCATAGCTCTTTTGATAAACTGGGGTTGTTTTCACTGAGGAATATTCAAAATGACATCAAATAAAAACCAAGAGGCTTGATTTTGAGTTGGGCTAAAGTGTTGGGCTTGGGATGGAAGGGAAAGCCAGGGCTAAGTGAATGAGCATTAACTTGGTTTGGTCTCTGGTCAAAGGTTGGGAGAAAAGTAGATGCCAAGCTGTCCCTTTATTTTCTGTACCATTCTGGTCATGCAAACTTGAGCCCAGAAAGTAAAATGACTCATGTAACTTGCTGCTCAGGCAGCTCTATAATTGCTGCACCTGGGGCCTCTTTTGCCCAACTTGTACTCAGCTGCCTCCTAGTTTCCAGGAATGGATCCAGCCTCCAGATAAGGGAATCCACAGTCTGGGAGTCTAGCATCAACTCTGCCTGGCTGGTAACCCCACTCTGTCCTTGGCCACTCACACCAAAACTGGACTCTCTCATTTTTCTTTGGGAACTAACCTCCCCTTACCCTATCTCCACACACACTCCTTATTCCTCACCCCCCTGAAATCCATTTTCCCCCATATATTTAAATCTCTATAAATCTAGATAAGTCAGCCTAGTTTCCTTACCAACCATCCTGTTTGGGCTTGTCCTGTTCCATTCTGACAGGAAAGGCAGACAGAGCCAAGGAGCTGAAGATGAGTATGGAGGCAAGAACAGGCATAATCATTCAGAGGACCCAGTGAACCAAGACTGCAGGACCAAGCTTGCCAATTGTGCTGCATAGCTAAAGGGCACCAACTGAGAGGGCTGACAGACAGGGCATAGATATTATCTTCCCAGAGAACTCTGTATCATGAGGGTAGTTCTATGCCATGCTAAATGCTCTGTTTGCTATTGTTTCATGTCACTGTGTATGATACCCAACTAGTTCGGTGAATGAAAGACAGCTCTTGCTAACCACTTTCTAAATCTAAACCAGATCAAATAGGATAGAAGTCCCAAAGATGGGTGTCAGCTCTGGTGTCTATCTTCTTTTCATTCCTTTCTCTTTTCTCTGCCACAACTTTCCATCTCCTCCCTAGCCTCCATCAGAAAATTGTCATAGGAAAGAATTTCAGAAGCAATTAGTTTAAAAAAAGAAAGAGCCTATGTTAGCAAAAACAAAACCATATAGGCTTTGGAATCAAAGAGGCTTATATTCAAATCCTGTATTTGCTACTTCTAGCTGGAACATGTGTGTGTATGTATTTATGTGTGTGTGTGTATGTGTGTGAGGGAGGGAGAGAGAGAGAGAGAGAGAGAGAGAGAGAGAGAGAGAGAGAGAGAGAGAGAAATGAGTGCCTGACTCATCATAAACACTCAATAAAGAAAAATTTTTATCCTATTTTTGTTGATAAGGTGGCCTAGGAGATGGAAAAGTTTTTGATGTACCTTGTTGCCATGGGGAAAAATGGACTATACAAGAGTTGAAAGGGACAAGAGGATTTGGACCATGTATAAATAAAAGGTCAGAACAGTGAGACAATGCTGTGGTTCGGAGAAGGGAAATGAGAGACAAGTTAAAGATGGAGAAGATCCACCAAGGCATTTCCTGATTGCTGCTTAGAAATGGAAGCTCAGAGACAAGAGCTAAGGGTGGTTAGTAAAGAGGAATAAAGGAAAATGAAAGATATCAAACAGTGGTGCCATTTCCAGCCACTCTCAAAATGAAATGTGGATCTATATGAATTTACCAATCCAAGCACACAAAGCTCATCAGACCCTATTTGCATTATTTCCTGCTGCTTCTTTTACTTGACATTTATGTGAATTGGCTCTACAATCCATATCAAATGGCATCTTTTCAGATTTTTTTCCCACATAATCCATAGACAAAATGTGCATATAAATACATTTTATCTAATCTATAAATGTAGGGGCTCCTTCAGCTTGTAATGAATCTACATCTACCTGTGCATGTTTACATTACTTCATTCCTCTATGTCCTTTTTTTTATTTCATTACATCAGGTAACTGGGAAATTCTGAGAAAGTGTCTGCATTTTTGCAACAATGCAGTGAATGGTAGTTAAATTATTAAAAGCTGATTTCTAAAATGCTTGTTGAATGTTGATGACAAAATTCAGTCCTTTATTTATAGACAGCTTAAGATTACTTCTTAATTTTAAGAGGGAGAGGAATGGGTGGAGGGAAATTGGGAACATATATAAACATACACATAGGCAGAGAATATATATAGATAGGCATATATGGAATATACACTTTTATACTGTCCCTAAAATTACTGAGTGAAAACGTTTCAAAGGATACTAACAAAAGACCTAGAAGTTGCTGAAGAGCCTATGCATTCAGATCTATAGCCAATAAATATATAGAAATTGACTTATATGGAGGCATGCCGTGCCTAACAATTTTCCCCACTTTGGCAAGGCCAATGGACTTACATTCTGAGCTAGGTAAGTGTGTAGGTAAAAAAGACAGTTGTAATATTGAGGGTATAGCAGCCATCCCTTTATAGTTTGGCTAACAAATACTGGGAAACTAGGATCTGTGAAGTATATAGCAATCATGTAAAACACCACTACTGTCAGACTTCGTGGTCCAGTTCAGGGCTCTTTTGGAATAGTTCAATTGAGTTAGCTCATAAAGGTCTCCAAGATTGCTTCTTTTACCTTGAATGCTAGGGGTCAGGTCCTGCTGGGGAAGCCCTCAGGCACTGTAGGTGGTCCATTAACTGGTTCAACCATTAACTCCTTCATTTCCTACAAGGAGTAATTGACTGCTTTGCCCCATTGCAATTCCAAAGGCAAGAGTCTTGCCTTTTCCAAAGTGCATTCCTTCTTTACAAAAAAGCCTAGTGCCTTGACAAAGTTTAGTGCCCACATTCTTGGTGCTGTTTGGCACAGGTCATGTTCTCTGGTTGGCTTATATGGTACGTAAACACAATCCTATATGCTTATCTGTCCTCCAGGTCCCTATCTACCATGGTGTTCACTTTCTCCCTTCCCTCCCCGCCCCCAACCCTTGCCTTAGTGAACCATCATCATCTCTCATCTGAATTAGTACAGTGTCTTCTAACTAACCTCTTTGCTTTTACCCTACTCCTTCCCACTGTGCCCGGAGTCTTAACCAACCACAGCTGCTGGAGCTTTAAAATGCAAATTTGATCATATCACTTTCAGCTTAAAATTCTTCTGTGACTCTCCTTCAGAAACTAAATGCAAACTTCTTAATAGCCTACATAAAAAGGCCCCCGGGGATCTGACCTTTATCCTCTGTCTCCTGCCTCACTCCTAAAACTCCCTGCTGGCACCCTGTTCTTGAGTCATTATGCGTGACTTGCACTTCTGTAAACATAATGTATTTTCTCAAACATTTATGTATGTTCCTGCTGGTGCAATGTTTTGTTTTTTTTTTTAACCTTTTATTTTAGGTTCAGGGATACATGTGCAGATTTGTTATATAGGTAAACTGTATGTCATGGGACTTTGGTGTACAGATTATTTTGTTAACCAGGTAATAAGCATAGTATCTGATAAGTAGCTTTTCTGATCCTCTCCCTCCTTCCACCCTCCACCCTCAAGTAGGTAGGTCCCATTAACTGTTGTGTCCATGTGTTCTCATCATTCAGCTTCCTCTTATAAGTGAGAAATAAGGTATTTGGTTTTCTGTTTCTGTGTGTTTGCTAAGGATAATGGCCTCCAGCTTCATCCATGGTACTACAAAGGACATAATCTTGTTCTTTTTCATGTCTGCATAGTTTTCTATGGTGTATATGCACCACATTTTCATTTTCCAGTCTATCATTCATGGGCATTTAGGTTGATTCCATATCTTTGCTATTGTGAATAGTGCTGCAATGATTATACACATGCCTGTGTTGCTGTGGTAGAATGATTTATATTCCTTTGGGCATATACCCAATAGTGAGATTGCTGTGTCAAATGGTAATTCTAAGTTCTTTGAGTAATCACCACATACGTTTCACAATGGTTGAACTAATTTACACTCCCACTAGCAGTGCATAAGCATTCCCTTTTCTCTACAATCTTGCCAGTGTTATTTTTTTGACTTTTTATTAACAGCCATCTGACTGGTGTGAGATGGTATCTCATTGTGATTTTGATTTGCATTTCTCTAATGATTAGTGATGTGAAGCATGTTTTCATATGCTTGTTGACCGTATGAATGGCTTCTTTTGAAAAATATCTCTTCATGTCCTTTGCCCACTTTTTAATGGGGTTGTTTTTTTTCTTGTAAATTTGCTTAAGTCCCTTATAGATGATGAATATTAGACATTGTCAGATGCACAGTTTGCAACTATTTTCTACCATTCTGTAGGTTGTCTGTTCACTCTGTTGATAGCTTCTTTTGCTGTGCAGAAGCTCTTTAATTAGACCCCAATTGTCAATTTTTGCTTTTTTTCCAATTGCTTTTGATGTCTTCATTATTAAATCTTTGCCAAGTCCCGTGTGCTGAATGGTATTGCCTAGGTTGTCTTCCAGGGTTTTTATAGTTTTGGGTTTTACATTTAAGTCTTTGAACCACCTTGAGTTAATTTTTGTATATGGTGTAAGAAAGGGGTCCAGTTTCAGTCTTCTGCACATGGCTAGCCAGTTATCCTAGCACCATTTATTGAATAGGGAGTCCTTTTCCTATTGCTTGTTTTTGTCAACTTTGTCAAAGATCAGATGGTTGTAGGTGTGTGGCCTTATTTCTGGGCTCTCTGTTCTGTTGCATTGGTCTATATGTCTGTTTTTGTACCAGTACCATTCTGTAGCCCTGTGGTATAGTTTAAACTCAGGTAATTTGGTGCCTCCAGCTTTGTTCTTTTGCTTATAATTGCCTTGGCTATTTGGGCTATTTTTTTGTTACATATGAATTTTAAAATAGGTTTTTCTAGTTCTGTGAAGAATGTCATTGGTAGTTTGATTGAAATAACATTGAATCTGTACATTATTTCGGGAAGTATGGCCATTTTAATGATATTGATTCTTACTATCCATGAGCATAGGATGTTTTTCCATTTGTTTGTGTCTTCTCTGATTTCTTTAAGAAGTACTTTGTAACTCTCATTGTGGAGATCTTTTACCACCCTAGTTAGCTGTATTCCTAGGAATTTTATTCTTTTTGTAACAATTATGAATGGGATTGCATTCCTGATTTGGCTCTCAGCTTGGCTGTTGTTGGTGTCTAGGAATACTAGTGATGTTTGTGCATTGGTTTTGTATCCTGAGACTTTGCTGACATTGTTTATCAGATCAAGGAGCTTTGGGGCAGATACTATGGGGTTTTCTAGATATAGAATCATGTCACCTACAAACAGAGATAGTTTGACTTCCTCTCTTCCTATTTGGATGCCTTTTACTTATTTGTTTTGCCTGATTGCTCTGGCCAGAATTTCCAATACCATGTTGAATAAGAGTGGTGAGGGAGGACATCCTTGTCTTGTGCTGGTTTGCAAGGGGTATGCTTCCAGCTTTTGCCCATTCAATATGATGTTAACTATGGGTTAGTCATAGACAACTCTTAATATTTTGAAGTATGTTCCTTCAATGCTTACATTATTGAGGGTTGTTAACATGAAAGGATGTTGGCAATTCTAATGCCTAGAATGCCCTTCCTATCCTCTCTGCCTATGTGTTGTTATGGTAGAATGATTCTATCTCTGATTCATCTTTTTCAAAGGGTTTTATTGAGATACAATTTACATAACATGTAATTCACTAATTTAACATATGCAACTCAGTGGGTTTTAATTTGGCCATAGAGTTGTGTAACCATCACCACTATTTAATGTCAGAATATCTTGGCTTTTCCCAAAGAAAACTTGTACCCATTAGCAGATTTTCAAACTCCTGCCCTTCCTCCAACCACTGGGAACCATTATCCACTTTCGGTCTTTATTGATTTGCCTATTTCAGATTCATCTTTCAAGATTTCTCAGGTGTTGCCTCCTCTTGTTTGTCTCCCAGGCCCCAGATTTCAAATTCTGTTCTCTGGATTCCAATAATACCCTATGCAAGGCTATGTCTTAGCATTTATTCCACTAAATTTTTGCCTGCCTCCCCCAGGAAGTAACTTACTCCTCTCTGAAGCTCCAACGTCTAATACTTTGCCTGGCTCATAGGTAGTGCTCCATAGCTACTGTCTAAACAAAGGAATGACAGGGAGGGAGTGCTTTTCAACAAGTAGGTGAGAGATTAGTGAGTATATAAGCCAGACAGTGAGTGCTTCAGTGTCCATTTTTCAGCTCACTTACACTTAAATAAACTCAGCATCCACTACATTGATGTCTCTTCCATCTCTACAGTTGATGTATATGTTCCAGAACCTAGGGAAACATTTCCATAAGTGGTGTAGAAGGAATATATCCTCAGGAAATATTCATGATACGGCAGTTTAAGCTTTACTTATGGGACTAACAGCAACACTCTCAGGCCACCTTTCTGCTTAACATTTTCAATTTTCTATTCTCTCTCTCTCTCCCACCCCCACACACATTCTTTCTCCGTCCTACTCTCACTCTCCCCCACTCTCCACACACCCTCAGGATATTTGCCTTTGTTTTTAAAACACATTCTAGAATATCTCTGTTTAACAATGGTCTTAAAATTTAAAAAATACTTTGGCATGATATGTCTGAACAAAAATCCACTTTGAAAACTGTTCAATTATTCCCTTTTAATATACCACAGTTCTTTGTTCGTGATTGGATATTAAAAAGCTCATTAGCAAGGGAACATAAAACAATTTAACAACACAATAGAATATAAAGATGTTTAAAAAGAAACTGTCTTATTTTCAGCATTTTCTTGGCTAGAGGCAAATGGGGGTGCACCCTGACTCTGGCTACCATTTTGGACCTTTATATGTCTCTATGCCTTTCTCCCTGTTTCAACTTCCTCCTTCTCTTTTTATCTCTTATCATCTTCCTTGTCTCTTTTCTCCTCTATTCCCAATCTCTGTTTCTCTCCCTCTTTTTCAATTTTCTCCTCTGCCCATTCTGCTGCTTAAGGCTTTTTTTTTAAATGTTTCACCTTCTGTTTCTCCTCCACTTTCTCTTTCATTCTTCCTGACTAACCTATTTTCTCTTTCTTTCCTGCTGTTCTTTTCACACACGTAGGATGAGGTAGGAAAGGCACATTGGTGGGGCATGAGCAAGAAAAGAGAGGGAGAGAGACTAACAATGGGGCTGTCTTTCGCCTACCCCATCATCTGCCACCAAAGGAAATATGCACTGGTCTAAAATCACCCATATTTCTTCCCCTTTAAGGTTAGGCATGTAACCTCTCTGTGCTTCATTTTGTCCTCTAAAAAATTAAAGCAAAATAATACCTTCCCAGACTACCTCTCAAAGATGTTAGGGGCAAACCTGGGAATGAATATGAAAAATAATGAAAAGAAACAGACCCCTGTGATTGTGAAGCACCGAGGAGGAAAGGGTGGGAGGATGACGGCCTTGCACTGCATAGGGATCCAATTAACTGAGGATTGCAGTTCTTACCCTTTTGAGGAATGTGTTTCTTTTCACTTTGTTCTACTCACCAAATCACTTGGTTGTCTGTGTACCTCGTTTGAATGTTCTTAGTGTCTTCAGAGGGGAAGGATAACTTGCTCCTTTGTATGCTGTTGATTTTTATCCCTTCCTTTTCTCTTGCCTTGGGCTAGCAAACGGAACCTCCAGCAGCCAGCTCTCTACCCCCAAGTCTAAGCAGTCTCCCATCTCTACGCCCACCAGTCCTGGCAGCCTCCGGAAGCACAAGGTATTATGTCTCTTATACCTTACTAAACCTCTTTGCACTCGGAGTTTCCTGAATGGCTGGGTGAAAGTTTTCTCTTCCATTCTAACTCAACAGCACATTAAGGCCAGAAATTTTCTTCATCTGGCTCCATTAGCTTGAAGTTCTGGAAATCCAAGCAGGGAGCAAGCTTCTAGTCACTTTTATTTATTCCTCCAATTCCTGGTTTATTTATTTCCTGCTACATTTTAGCACTTCTTCCAAAGGGTCTCCAAAAGGTCTCCAAAGCTAATGAGGTAACCAAACCATGTTTTGGGACATGGGTTGAGCACTTGTCTCCCCAGTTCAGAGACATAGCAAAGGGGGTCTTCAGAGCACTTTATGTCACCAGGCATCAGTCAGTGGAAATGACAAAGATAGCAGTCCCAAAAAGTTGCACTGAGTTCCTTACTCCATTTAGATTTACTGGACATCAACAAATGAATAGCTCCTCGCTTCACTGTGTACTCTTCATTACCATGCAGATTCTGGTGCAGTGTAGGAAGAGAGTACATATACACATTGCATCAGCCATGGCCACCATGTATACTCCTTAAGGTATTACAAATAAATATATCATTAAATAACAGAAGCACGTCAATTCTCTAGCCCCAAACAGATTCTCACCCAGAAATCTCAGTGTGGAAAATCTGGAGTGATCACTGTCTTGAACCTCTTACACTTAAGGCAGTGTTAATGTGGCTTCTTTTCTGATTACCATACTGTGGAGCAACTTCTTCTAGCCTCCTTTTATTTTTTTCCTGCTCACAAGACTTGATGTGAGATGGTAAAAGGTAAAGAGCCACCAATATGGCTAACTGCATCTCAGAGCCAGAGATGGTCAGAGCTGGAAAACACCATCGATGGAGATAAATTAGTTTTACTTGATTCTCTAATCTTATGAGGTTTGACATTTTACAAATGAGAAGGTTGAGAGCCAGAAAGTTTAAGTTACTTACTGGGGTAACATACCTAGGTACGAGAGTGATACTCAAGTCACCATCAGTGGTATGCTGCAGCCAGCTCACACTAGGTGGTGAGAGCTGATTGTGTACATTGCTTCTCAACCCTGTATTAAGTGACACCATGTTTGTAACTTGAATTTGGCCATGGTGGGAATATTTACACCATGGAAATTAACAAATACTGTAAGTCAAGGTTGTTTTTTCTCACAGAAAGTTGCTAAACATTTAACAGCACACCACTGCCTGACATTCATTTTTATTTTCTTTTTTCTATATCAGTCTTTTAATTTCCTGGCTAATCTGGCTATTGCCTGCCCCATAATTTCTAATGTCTGTTCCATTGCTTTAATGACCTCTTTAACTTCTGCTATTGAACCTTCCAGAACTTTCTCATTGTCCTGCTGAGCTATTTCATTTCCCCAAAGAAGTATTCGCTGAACTCTGTGTAACCAGTGTTACCTAGAGATTATGAGATGGATGAAAATTGTTTTTACAGGGGCTTTTAATTATTCTTTGCTGCGCAGCAAAGCTTGTAAATATGGACATGCCAAGATGGGAATAGTCTACTTCTGTCATTCCACTGTCCACACAGCATCTCCTACACAACCCAGTTTCTTACTATATCTTTGCCCTATGCCTTTCTGCCCCTACCTTCCTTCTGGGAAGCATGACTTACCCTAGCATATTCCATCGGTACCTTCCCTAAAGTGTGAAGGCAGCTGGGACATTTGGTCTGCACACTCAAGTCATTCGGTTTTTCAACTGACATGTTCAGGTCATTTAGGCGAGGACCCTCCATCCGTAAGCCCACCAAGGTGAGTGTTTGTATTGTTAAACTATTTTTCCTGGTTGGGCTTGCAGGCACTTATGACTCAATTCTAACAATTGAAGGACTAGAACAAGCTCACAGGTGGCAGCATTGTCAGAGCTTCACAGTTTTCTTAACTGTGGAATTTTCAGTGTTTCATTTTAGTTTGAAAATTACTTTTTAAAGACAGTTAAGCAAGCAAATGTTAGTAACACATTATATCATTTTCTAGAGCAAGCTTTTAAATAAACATTTAAATTTGGTATAATTCTTACTATTTTTATAGCTCTTTATTTTTATATCCTTTCAAACTTACAGAAGAGTTGCAAAAATAATAAACAACTTATGTATCTCTTTACAGGGATTCACTAGTTGTTTATATTTTGCCTCATTTACTTATTTCTTATGTTCTTTCTCTATATATATGTGTGTATATATATACACATATATAATATATATAGACACATACACAAATAAATACATAGTACATATTATTTTTTCTGAACCGTTTGAGATTAACATCACAGGCAAACAGTATGCCTCTTTACCCCTCAATATGTCAGTATGTAGTTCCTCAGAACAAGGAATTTTTTTCTTTCATAGCCATAACACAACCATCAAAATCAGGAAATTTAACATTTGCACAAAACTATTATATACTCTACAGTCCATATTCAAACTTTATCATTTGCTTTAATAATCTTCTTTTTCTGGTCCAAAATCCAATCTAGAATCACACGTTGCAAGTTCTCATGTCCTTTTAGTTTTGTTTGATTTGGAAAAGTTCCTGAGACTCTCTATCTCTCAGTACAGTATATTTTAGAAATAAAGAGTACAGGCCAGTTATATGGTGAAATGCTTTTCAATTTGGGCTTGTCTGATATTTCATTGTGAATACATTCAGATTCTGAATTTGGGGCAGGAACATCATAGTAGTGATGTTGTATCCTCTCAGTACATACTAAGAGAAGCAATAGCATCATGCTTACACTACCAGTAATGGAGATTGAACTGGTTTTTCTGAATAAGCTAAAAAGCTTGTGACCTTGTGTCAGTCCCCCTGGGTCTCAGGTCCTAGATTCATGCTTCTCCTTTCACACAGCTACCTGAACCTTAGCACCATAAAGTCTCTGGGCAGCAGGCCTGAGCAGATCTCATATGAACTTCCGGAAACTGGACCTGAAAGGTGTGAGTCATGATGGAGACAGGAAGCAGATGGCTGAGGCCATGACTTTCCTCCTGCACAATTGGAAACAAACTTGAAGTCCCAGCATCCCTTTGGTAACTTTTGATGGCTGTGGCGGGACCCTAAGCTGTAATCAGCCTCTTGGCTTCTTCTCTTAAGCAGTTCATGAAGAATCTTTTTTAATGCAGCTGCAATGGGGTTAGCCAAAGTCCGCATACTCAAGTGTCACAATATGGACATGAAGTAAATCCTTGGATAGCTAATGAGAACAACATTTTGCATTTTCATACTGTTTTTTTTCTATTGCACAGCCATTTTCTCATTTACCCTTGTGATATCCCTGTGAAAGAGACAGGACACATAGCATTTTCCTTTTACAGATGAGAAAAAAGAGGTGCAGAGAAAAGACAGTCCCAATATGATTCAGCAAAAATTTATTAAGTATCGCCTTTGGAGAAAGTACACAGTAAAGATTTTTTTTTTAAATCTAGAAACATAAGGAAACTCTTTGATTTATTTAATTTTTAAAATTTCAGATGAGTGATTGCACCAATGGGTTGAAATTTGGAGGCATTTTATATGCAAAGTTGTCTAGAGACCAGAGGAAAGTATATTCAACATATTATTTGAAGGTATAACTAATGTTATTTAAATATACATTCTCCTCTGTTTCCAGACTTCTTTTGCCTTCTTGTAAGCGCTTGGAGAGGCCCTTTGATCAATGAAGCAGGGTCCTGATCCTTAAATCACAAATGCAACTAACTCTAATATTAAAGTGGCTTTGGGTAGTGTGATCAAAAGCTAACGAAAGGACTGCATGAGCACAAAGGAGGGTAGGAAAGGCATCCTACTGCGGAAGGGTGGGAGATAGGGAAAGCTTTTCACAGAGGTGACATTTGAGTGGCTGGTGAAGAGAACAGGCATGCCAGCTTTAAAAAAAAGTCACCAAGAACAAAATCACACCATCATAAAAGTACAGGACACGTTTGGGAAATAGAAAACTCAGACTAAACGCCAGATTTCTCAAAACTCCTCCCTGTCTTCCTTTGGACTATAAGCTCCTTGGACCAGAGACCAACTTTTTGTTTTCTCTAACACAATAGTATCGCCAGCACAGCTGTATTTGTTACAAACATTTTGTTCTGTAGGGCTCCAAGGGACTAAGCAAATGAATTTCAGGTGCAAATTATTTGTATTGTTAAGCAATATGGTATGTTTCTGTATTTCTACATATCAATCAACAAAAACAGAATGTTGAGATAATTCCTTTTCCAGAACATTGTTCTACCCATACAAGAAAATACATTTTGAATACAAAATAAATTGACAGAGGCACAGCATTCAGAAGTTCATAATTATGCCTAGTTCTATGAATTATCTCCATATCCTACATCTCACGCCATTCATTCAGAGTCTCACAGCAGCAACAAGTGGAATCTCTTTAGGATTCTACCCTCTGGCCTTAACCCCGCTTCCTTCAGAGTCTTCAGATAATTTTTTCCACCAACCAAGCAACTCCATTTAAGTGTCCATCACATGAATAATGCTAAAGCCCAGTGGTTCAGTGTGCTGGTACTCAAAGTGGCTTCCTTATTATTAAAAGGTCCTTTTATACTGCTTAAAAAATACCCAGGGAGTTCACTAACTTGACAATGTCTGTCCCATTTCTCTTGCTTTCGTGTAACTAAAGAAAAAAAAATAGAATCATTGCATTTTATAGAATTTTGGAACTAGAAGAAACCTTAAAGATCTTCCTCAATTTTAAAATCTGGAAGCAAGGGCCCTGAAAAGGGAAGTTAAATGGCAGAGGTAGTCCTAGAATCTAAGTCTCCAGACTCTTCATCCTGTGCTTTTTCTATTACAGTATTGTTTCATCATATACAAGTTTAACTTAATGGAATGCATCAATAGTCACAACATAGTAATAGAGCAAACAACTATAAAACTGTCTCTTACATTTGTACATGTCATTACGTCCTGAATATCACTATGTACGTATATATGCATACACACACACAAGCATATTGCTGTATATGGCTGCATTTTCAGAAGTGACATAAACAGTATTTAATTGTCAATATAAAGGATTTTCAAAGGTACTTTAAAAAATAACAGCTTATTGAGATAATTCACATAGTATAGAAGTCACTCCTCTAAAGTGTACAATTTGGTGGTTTTTAACGTAATTTAGTATGCCACTATCTACTTTTAAAATATATTCATCACCCGCAAAATAAACCCCTTACCTGTTAGCAGTCACAGCCCCTTCCCCTTCAATCCAACCTCTGGCAGCCAACCATCAGTTCTGTTTCTATGGGCTAGCATATCTGAAACATTTCATATAAATTTCTCTCTGAAAACTGCTTTAGCTGCATCCTATAAGTTTTGGTGTGTTGTGATTTCATTTTCCTTTATCTCAAGGTATTTTCTAATTTTTCTTGTGATTTCATTTTTGACTCACTGGTTACTCATCAATGTGCTGTTTAATTTTAACACATATATAAATTTCCTGAATATCTTTCCATTATTGTTTCTAATTTAATTCCACTGTAGCCAAAGAATATAATTTGTATCATTTAAATCCTTTTAAATTTATTGAGAATTGTTTTATGGCCTACCATATGATCTATCCTGGAGAATGTTCCATGGGCACTTGAAAAGAATATGTATTCTGCTCTCGTTGGATAGAGTATTCCATAGATGTGTATTTGTTTATAGTATTGTTCAAGTCCTCTATTCACTCGTTGGTCTTCTATCTAGTTGTTCTACCCATTATTGAAAGTGGGATATTTAAGTATTCAACTAATATACTTGAATTATTTCTACTTTCAATTCCAACAGTTTTTGCTTCATGTATTCTGGTACTCTGTTAAGATACATAAATATTTATATTTATGTTTTCTGGATATATTGACTCTTTTTATCATTATAAAATGTTTTTCTTTGTCTCTAGTAATAATTTTTGTCTTACAGTCTATTTTTTTCTGACATCAGTATAGCAATTCTAGCTCTCTTCTAGTTATTGACTGCATGGTAAATATTTTTCCATCATTTTGCTTTCAACATATTTGTGAGTTTGATTCTAGATTGTTTCTCTTTTAAACAGCATAGAGTTGGATCATGTTTTTAAAAATCTATTTTGCAGTCTCTGCCTTTAATTGGATTGCTTTACCTACTTATGTTTAATATAATTACTGGTAAAGTAGAAATTACATCTACCATTTTGCTATTTTCTGCATATATCATTTTTTGTTCATTACTCAGTGCTTGCCTTTTATGTGTTAAATGTATTTTTCTAGTGCACCATTTTAATTCCCTTGTTGTATTTCTACTAATTTTATTTTGAGTAATTTTTTTAGCGGTTTCCTTGTGGATTACAATTCACATTTTAATACACTATTTAAGATTAATACAAACTTGATTTAAATTGTATATAAAAATTTTTCTGTAGCATACCTCTGTTTCTTTCCCTCTCCTTTGTTCTCTTACTGACATACAAATTACATCTTTATACATAATAAGTTCATCAACAGATTCTTATAATTACTGGTTCATGTAGTTGTCTTTTGAAATAAGCCAGACACAGAAAGAAAAATATTTTATGACCTCATTGTGGGATCTAAAAATAAAGGTCAAATATATAGAGATGGAGAATAAAACAGAGGCTACCAGCAGCTGGGGACAGAAGGGGAAGAAATAAGGAGACAGGTTAAAGGATCCAAAGTAGCAGATGTGTAGGATGAACACATCTAGAGATATAATGTAAAATATGAGGACTATAGGTAATAAAATTGTATTAGGGAGTAAGTAGATTTTAGCTGCTCTTGTCAGCAAGAAAAAAAAAAAAACTATTTGTTTTACTATAGTAACTACTTTACTATCTATATGTATCCCATAACATCATGTTGCAAACTTCAAATATACACAGTAAAATTTATTTTTTAAAAAAGAAAGAGTTACGAAAATAAATTTGTACTGACTTTTGTGTTTGCTTACACATTTACTATTCTTTTAGTTATGTGGATTTGAATTACTTTCAAGTATCCTTTAATTTCTCTGTGGATGATTCTCTTTGTATTCTTCTGCGGACAGGTCTGCTAGCAATGAATTTTTTGTGTCTATCTGGGAATGCTTTAATTTCTTCTTTATTTGTGATAATGATAATTTTGAATGAAAAAGATAATTTTGTTTGCTTTCCTTAAATGCCTTGATCCAGTAAGACTCCAAGCCTTTGCCGAGGGGCTCTGTTCCTGTGTTGGGACATGATTTCAACGCTCTGCCAGGCACTTTACAACTCCACCTTAGCATTCTCTTGCTGCTTGGACAGGGCCTCAGGGTTAGCCAGTGTGGAGAGATTAGGGCCATCTCATTTCTTTTCTAAGAATACACCCAGTCCTGAACTTGTGCCTGGCCTTCTAGATTCCCAGGAATATGTCTGAGCTTTTCAAAGATCCCTATAGGTATATTATTCTACGTCTATTATCCCTATAGACACATTATTCCTTTTAAGGTTTTCAGCAGCTTGATTTGCCGCAACTTTTGCCCTCCTCCTCATACAGCTACAATTTTTAAACAATTGCAACTGATCAATGTCCCTTGAAAAGGCTGTTCAGAGAGTGTGCTCTGAGTCAGGTTAAAAAAAGAAGAACCTGGCAAATGGGAGTTTCCAGGGAGCTACCGCACAGGCCAAAGAGTGACAATTCTCTGGGAATGGGTTATTTGGGGAGCTCCAAATCCCCAACTGCATCCTCTAGTAACTACTAGGTTGCTGTTTTTCACAGGTACTGTAGTTGTGACTGTTTTTCAAAGCTACCATGGAGCTGGAGAGAGGGAAGATGGAAATAGGGCAAGTCGAAACACCAAAAATCTTAGTATTTTTACAGGATTCATCAGTTTTTCTTCAACACTGTTTGGACTGTTGCAAGTTTTTGGTTAATTTTTAGAGTCCTGAAAAAGTTAATTTTGACAATTTTTCCAGTGTTACTGCATTTTTTGAGGAACAGATTTTCAGAGGGTCTTATGCCACCTTTCTGGAAGTCCAGAGCTCAAAGATACTTCTGACTATGTTCACTTTACTCCCGTACTTCAGAATTAATCCCTTCAGAGATGCAACTACTTTGTATGCCACTTTGCCTCAATTCCATTTTACAAATATTTGTTGCATTTCTAGTATTTCCTTGGTATTGTACATCCTACCTGTTTATCAGTTTTCTAAGAAACTTTTGTTGGGTAGTTTTGAACAGGGATGCTGAATCCTGCCTGTGCCTTGGTTATTTCTGCATGGATGACCCCCCCCAATCTAAAATATGTTTTTTACATATTTAAAGGGTTGTAAAAGAGCAAAATCCAAACAAACATTGAAGAATGTGTGACAGAGACCACATGTGACCAGCAAAGAAAATTTAAAATATTTACTATCTAACCTTTTACAGAAAAATTTGCCAACCCCTGACTTACAGTGAAGGAATGGTAGGTTGACGAGACCTGAGTGTATTAGCTGTAGTTGCCTTTGTTGTGTTTTTTAATCATTCAATATTCCTTTAGGACTCCCAAATTATAGTCTCAGAGCTGGAAGAAACCTTACATATTGTTCACTGATAAAGAAACCAATACTCAAAGGCTTGTTCAGTGTCATAGCATTAATTATCCAGGACTAAACCTTAGGTTTCTGATTATGCTTTACTCCTCTTTTCATTCTAAGGTACCTACAAGTTTTCCTGTCACTTCTTTCTCAGCAAAAAGCATTTCCAATGTTAGATAAATTCTCAATGTTAGATAAATAAGTCCTTCTCCCCTCCACTCTTGTCCCTCTTCCTCATTTCTGCTTTTGTCTCCACCTTAAGGAGAAGCTGTGTTCTCCAATTTTATTGAACAATCCTCTACTGAAGTTCTTGTCCTTATGATACTAAAGCAGTGGCAAGGCAGTGGGGTTGAGGGTGCTGTAAAGTAGCTACGGAATTGATTCTGTGTTTTCCAGTTCTCTTTGGTATCTTGCCGATAGCATGTATGGAGAAAATGTGATTTTCATATTGTGTTCCATTTGCGGAAGATGAGAAGGGTAGAACTGAGTGAGATTTTGCCATGTATTGGGCTTCCATGCAAGATTTAATTTGAATAGAGGATTTAAAGGGGGAGAGAGAGGCAGGAAGGAAGAGAAAGAGAGGGAGAGAGTTAAAAACCATGAATTTAGACCATAGATTGAGAAATCACAAGGATCTTCAAATAAAGCACTTGGAGCAATGGGAAAAATCAGTGCCATGTCATCTCCAGTCCACCATCTCCTCAAGACAGAGATAAGGCTTGGGGCAGTATTGGATCCAGGAATCCCAACTCCTAGAAGCATCAGAAAATAAGTTGAAAGTAGGTAGATGTGGTACATTTTCCCAGCTATCATTTATTCAGGGCCTGAAAATTCTCTGGAAGATTGAAATGAAACTACATATGTATTCACAACAGATTTTGACAAGGGTGCAAATGTCAGTCAATGGAGGAAAGACAAGTCTTTTCAATAAATGCTGCTGGAGCAGCTGAATATCCATAGGCAACAAACAAATAGAAGTGTCCTGGATAGGGAAAATGTGGCACATATACACCATGGAATATTATGCAGCCATCAAAAACGATGAGTTTGGGTCCTTTGTGGGGACATGGATGAACCTGGAAACCATCATTATCAGCAAACTGACAGAGTAGCAGAAGATCAAACACCGCATGTTCTCACTCATAGGAGGGTGTTGAACGATGAGAGCACATGGACAAAGGGAGGGGAGCACTACACACTGGGGTCAGTTGGGGGGAGATAGGGGAGGGACGGTGGGGGGTGGGGAGCTGGGGGGGGATAGCAGGGGGAGAAAGCCACATGTAGGTGATGGGGAGGAAGAATTCTTAGATTTGACAACAAAAGTAAAATCCATAAATTAAAAACTGATAAATTGGGTAAATTGGACCTCATCAAAATTAAAAATGTTTGCTCTGTCAAAGACCCTGCAAAAGGTGTGAAGATGTGAAAAGACAAGATAAAGACAAGAAAATATTTGCAACCCAATATCTAATTAAAGGCTTATTTAAAGAATGTAAAATAACTGTTAAAACTTACCAGTAAGAAAAAAATCTAATTCAGAAATGAATAAAATCATGAAGAAACATTTCATTGAGGAAGAAATACAGCTGAAAACTAAGCACATGAAAAGATGTTAAATATCATTAGCCACCAGGGAAATGTAAATTATAACCACAATGAGATATCAGCACAAATCCACAAGAATGAGTAAAATAAAAAAAAATAGTGAAAACATCAATATTGGAGAGGATGTGGAGAAACTGAATTACTAATACTTTGCTGTTGGGAGGTGAGACTGTAAATGGTACTGCCACACTGGAAAGCAATATGGCATTCCTTACAAAACTGAACATGCAATTACCATATGACTCAGCAATTTTACTCCTGAGTGTCTGTCCCAAAGAAATGAAAATGTATGATCACACACAAACTTATACAGTATAGGAATGTTTACAGCAGCTTTACTTGCAATAGCCCAAAACTTCAATCATTCAACGTGTGCTTCAGCAGGTGAGTGGCTAAACAAACTGTGGTACATCTATACCGTAGAATATTGCTCAGCAACATAAAGGAGCAAACTCTTGATACATAATGGCTTACACGAGTCTCCAGGGAATTATGCTGAATGAAAACAGCCAATCCCAAATGGTATATACTGTATGGTTTCATTCATATAACATTCTTGAAATTCTAAAATTACACAGATAGGAAACAGATTATTGGTTGCCAGGGCTCAGGGATGAGGGGAGGGTTGGATGGAGCTCTAATGGGGTAGCACAAGGGGGCCTTGTGGTGAAGGTACAGTTCCATATCTTGACTATGGTGATGGTCACACAAATATACACACATGATAAAATTGCACAGGACTACACACACACACATACACACCTCACACACAAATTATTGCATGTTAAGCTGCAAGATGGTACCATTAGGGAAAATTGAGTGAAGGGTATATTAGTAAAAGGGTACCTCCCTATACTTTTTTTTCAGCTTCCTGTGAATCTATAATTAAAATGTAAAAATTAAAGAAAATATGAATAAAAAACCTAAAACAGCCACTCCAGAGCTCAAGATATCAAGAAAAGGAGAATTAACTTTGTCTCTTCTCTTCTTATAGGACTTGTACCTGCCTCTGTCCTTGGATGACTCGGACTCGCTTGGCGATTCCATGTAAAGGAGGGGAGAGTTCTCAGAGTCCAGAGTACAAATCCAAGCCTATCATTATAGTAGGGTACTTCTGCTCAAGTGTCCAACAGGGCTATTGGTGCTTTCAAGTTTTATTTTGTTGTTGTTGTTGTTGTTATTTTGAAAAACACACTGTAATATGTTGGGTTTATTTTCCTGTGATTTCTCCTCTGGGCCACTGATCCACAGTTACCAATTATGAGAGATAGATTGATTACCATCCTTTGGGGCAACCTTCCAGAAATGCAAAATGTGCTAGTCCATGACCTTTTAATGGAAAGCTTAGGTGCCTGCGTTATTTTTGCCCTGTCTCATTTTGCCCATACGGTCTTCCTCCTGTAGAGGGCTGTTTACATATACAACACTTAAAATGTTTGTGTGGGAATAAAAGCTCATTAGCAGATCCAAGAATGACAAACACAAGTGCCCCTTTTCTCTGGATCTCAAGAATGGTGGAGGACCATGGAAGGACAGCAAGGCAACTCCCCAGCCTTGCTCTTCACTTCTGATTGAGGCCTGGGTTTGTTGTCCAGCACCAATTCTGGCTGTCAGTGGGGAGAAATACCAGCAACTTAAAATTGTGACACCAGATGCTTAGGCTCCTCGTGCTGGGTTAACTAAAAGAGAATAGGCAGAATTGGAAAATACTGCAGACATTTCAGAAGAGTTTATAAAGCACAGTGAATTCCTGGTCAATCTCCCCACTGAGGCAATTTGGAATCAATCAACAATTGATAAGAGTTTGGAGTAAGGGATTTCATATACCTGATTCCTCTAGGAGGCTGTCTAACATACCACATGATTACATGAACTGTATGGTATCCATCTATCTCTGTTCTATTGAATGCCTTGTTAACAGCCAACACTGAAAACACTGTGAGAATTTGTTTTCAGGTCTGACACCTTTCAGTCTCTTTTTATAGCAAGAAATCAATATCCTTTTTATAAAAACTCATGTCTGTATTTCAGGAGCAAACTCTTCGGGCTCCTTTTTTTGTAAACTGGTGACTTTTCTTTTGTCTAAAAAACACGTGAAGAAAATTTACCAAAAAAAAAGCAGAATAATAATGTAGTTTAGAAATTATGCTGTCACTGCCAAACAGTAACCTCCAGGAGAAAACAAAATGAATAGCAGAGGCCAATTCAATAGAATCAGTTTTTGATAGCTTTTTAACAGTTATGCTTGCATTAATAATTTCAATGTGGACCAGACATTCTAATTATATCTTAAATGAAATGTTACAGGATATTTTAAGCAACTCTTTTTATCTATAATCCTAATATTTCATACTGAAGACACAGAAATCTTTCACTTGTCTTTAACATTAGAAAGGATTTCTCTTTACTAAGGACTGATCATTTGAAATAGTTCTCAGTCATTTGAGATACAGGTTTATAACACTGCTTTTTTTCTGTAATCGTAGCCCATAATAGCAAAGACAACTAAATTTAAGTGAAGGCCATGCATGCCAATTCTGTGTTTGCTTTTAGCAGATATGAAGATTTCCTTATTTCTTTGTAATTGTGCAGATATTTTGAAAGGCACAGCATTCGAAGCCAAGCTGCTCTTTGGCTACTGAATGGCTTGCAGTTGTTCCTCCACTCTAAATGGAATGAGCTTGCTGTGTGTATGTGTGGCGGTGGTGGGAGGGGGTGGTGCATGTGTGTGTGTGTGTGTGTGTGTGTGTGTCTGCATCTGCACCTGCTTCACAATTAGGAAATACTACAGGACACCCCTGTAATGGATTGGTGGCAACTTGGTGGCACTGCTGTTATGCACTGTGTAGGGGGGAACCCAGTGGTGGTAGGGGTAGCTCAGATGCCCCTAGACAAGTTTCAGATGTCTATAGCTACCAGAAACATTTTTGGTTCAGGAAAAGTGAGATGATGGAGTACTTGTTTCTGGTGAAATTGGTCATTGAAGAACCCGAAATGATGAGAATTTCTTTTTGCCCCCCACCTTTATTTGTAGACCCATTCAAAACCATTAATGAGCCCATTTTACTTAGCCCCTATTTCTTTCTAGAAGCTCAGGGTTTTCTTAGTGCCTCCCAGAACATTTCATAGTTAATTGGGGAAAAGTGATACTTGGTTTAGGGGTGTGGGCATAAAGAACGGTAGGAGGCCTACTTTTGAACTTCAGGCCAGATCCCACCCCCCAACGACTCCACCCACAGTCTCACTTTAGGTCTCATTTAGTCCAACATCTTTATTTTAAGATGAGGAAATGGAGGCTGGTTAACAGCAGAACCCGAGGAAGAATCCAGATTTCCTTATGTCTGGACCTCACACTAGCTCTCTGAGCATTTCCTTGATTGTGATGTATGTACTATTAGAAAATACTAAATGGACATATTTTCTTTGGGATAACCTTTGAACCAACAATCTTCAATAACAATAGTGCATTTTCCATCTTACTTTTAATCAACTATAAGGAAATGTTTCTTTACTGCCATTTTGGAGGGGGCAGGGGATGGGGCTTGGTGTAGTCCAAAAATCAGGTTTCCAATAGTTAATTACATTTTAAATTGGACCATTTTTCAAGGCAAATTTATTTTTTTGTGTGTGTAACTGAGCTCCTCCACCCCTGTCATTCACTCCTAATTTTACCCAATCCAATTTTACCACTCAAGTCCCATTGTGTTAATTTCTGCAGTCAGCAACCATTAAGTCAGCAAGCATTTGCCACCAGTCCCTATACTTCTCCCTCACACACACACACACACACACACACATACACACACACACACACAATCCATCTCTTGCTTGTTCCTACCTCCTGATTTTTCTTCCCTACAGAAATAGAAATAGGGACAAAGAAGGGGAAATGTATATATGGGGGCTGGGCTGAACAACTAACTTCATAAGTAGTGTTAACTAGGGGTAAGCTGAGAGAAAAGCTCCTTTTCTCTTCACTGTTTTGGAAAGGATAGCCATTAGCATGACTGCTTTGTGTCCTTATGGACTTTAGTATTAGCCTAGATTGAATCATAGCGTTTTCTAGCTGGAAGGAACCTTAAGATCACATCATCTACTCCTTTACTCCAAATTTATCATTCTTCAGGCCAGGAAACCAAGACACAGAGGTAAAGTAATTTCCCCAAGGTCACAGAGCTGGCTGGGGCAGGATTGGGATTAGAACCCACATCTCCTGGCTCTTATTCCAGGGCCTTTTCCCACTAAGCAGTATTGCTTTCTACTAGGCTCCTGAGAATTCTTTCCCAGGGTCATGTTGCATCTTGGAGCCATATGCTGCTGTCCTCATCTCAGTGGGAAATCCACTCAGCAACCTAATACGGCCCCTTTTCCCTGCACTCACATGGTTCCTATCTGCATGGGTTGCAGATGTCCTTGAAGAGAGGGAGGCATCAAGGGCCAGTAGGAACAATGGGGTCCTTGGCCCTGTCCGTCTGATTCAGGGGAGCACAACTCCATCTTGAGGAGCCTTGTGAATAGCCCCCTGAATTCTTACCTTGCCAAAATGGAATGGAGGAAGACTGGTTTTCCCTGTCAGCTCACCTCGTGTCATCTCATAATGGTTGGTCTTTCCAGGCTGAGGGAAATGTTTCTTATTTCCAGAGTAGAGAAAGAAATAGGGGAATATAGCTTTGTTTATCCTTACTTTCTGAGATGGCTTTTCAACATTTTAAAAAACTAATGTGGCTACCATTCACTGGCAGTGATTTCTTTTAGAATATGGGAGTGAGATGAACTAGAGAAAATAACCTGGTCTTGCTGTGGTTGCACTTATCCACAATGTCCCCAAAGCCATCCTGCTCTGATGGAGACAATTTCTAGGTATAAGCAAGGGGCTTTGTGACTAAAATGTACCCTGGTTGATGTTAAACATTGGCTTCTGTGTTTGCACCAAAATAGCAAGCTGTGTGCTCTATACACTCTTCCCATCTTCCTGTGTACACTGCTCCTGTGGCCTTCCACAGCAGAAACCAGGGCAAAAGGGTCCAAACACGTGGTATTCTTTGCCGCAAGTCTCTTCCTGGGAACTAAGGGGGTATTTATTAATACAGTTCTAAGAGACCTCCTCCTGGGCTTACCCCTATCCTCAGGTAATTCTCTATCCTTTCTGCTTCTCCTCCCCAGTCTCAAGTAACAAAGAAACCTGAAAGTGGACATGTAGCTATTTGAAGAAGGCAAGGAATCCTGAGATTCTTCTTAGAATCACCTAATCTAAGTCTTAAACCAGTAATCCAGTGCTTACCTTGAACAAAATTTTGTCTGTGTTTCTAGTCCCTTCAATACCCTGGGTACAGATGCTCCTAATCACCCCACACATTTGATTCTAAATGACTTTTATTTTTTAAAAATCCATATCCCTAGGACAGGAGAACAGGGATGCCTATATCCCCCAAATGAGCTCCAGCACATTGATGGGAATGTTCCCAAAGATCAACCCACCTCAGAAACATCTGTGTCAAGAGACTTCCTCAGATAGAAAAATTGAGACAGTGTGGTTTGAATGACTTCTTTTATAGTGGTCCAGTTTGTTATAGAAATAAAAGGTACTGTTTTTTAAAAAGGGATTGAAACCTGTCCTTGGCCATATAGGGCCACTTGGATCCATTTCCAGACCCTACTCATGTATTTCACTCACTGCATCAAGGGCTTTGGCCTTTAGTCCCAGACTGGTTTCAAAAGTAAAGCATAAGTGTTTTGGAGCTCATCTGGGGTGGGACATGGGAATGTTGGCCCACTTATCCCTTCAGGAAGAGGTGCCTTCCCTCCCTTGCTTCTGAAGCCTGGTCCCCAGAGCTTGTTTTCATCTCCAAAGGTCTAGTGTGGTCTTTACCCCCAGCCTCTTACTGTTGCTTCCTGCCTTGTTTCCTTGTTAAGGAGCTATGCAGACCTCCCACTTTGGCTTAGTTAGTGTGACATTGGCTGTCATTTGACAAGACTAACTTGTTTTTGTTGTTGTTTAGACAGATCTGTCTCCTAGGCTGGAGTGCAGTGGCGCAATCTTGGCTCACTGTGACCTTCACCTCCCAGGTTGAAGCGATTCTCCTGCCTCAGTCTCCCGAGTAGCTGGGATTACAGGTGTGTGCCACCAGGCCCAGCTAATTTTTTGTATTTTTAGTAGAGATGGGGTTTCACCATGTTGGCCAGCCTGGTCTTGATCTCCTGGCCTCAAGTGATCTGCCCACCTCTGCCTCCCAAAATACTGGGATTATAGGTGTGAGCCACCATGCCCAGCAGACAAGACTAATTTTTTAATCCCTTAGTTTATTTGCTTCAACACCTTCTGGAATCAGAGGTGTTTCTTACCTTGGATGCCTGGGACTAGGGCAGTATAAAATTCCACTTGGGAATTAAGGCATCTTTCTGCTCTGGATCAGAAGGGCAGGTTAGTTGGGAGAGGTCAGATGGCACAACAGAGGTCACCTTGTAACTAAGGCAAAGACTTGAAGGCGTTAGTATTTCTCATTACTGGGTAAATAACCTGAGGGAATCAATGGCTTTTTGCCACTCTACCTCTTGTGTGTCTCTTTGACTTTTCTTTCTCTGTCTAGTTTCCTATATTCTCAGTTTATACTCTATGTTATCATTCTCTCTTTCCACAATGCAAACATCCATCCTTTGTCCTGTGCAGTTTTCTCTCTCTCTCTCTCTCTCTCTCATTACCTTTATTTGTATTTTCTCCTTCCTCCCTGTCTAGGCATTGGGCATGTGCCTCTTCTTAGCCTATGATTTTTGTCTTGGGACTGATGATAAATTATTTCCAGATTCAACCAGCCCTGGTCCTACCCCAGTCCAGTCAGAAGTATGCTGGTGGGAATCAACCTGATCCTGGCCCATTCTTCCTCTCCATTTTCATTCTTAATCCGTCTCAGCAGATCTTCACAAGCAGTTTCCTTATTGCTCATGTATCTTTAGGTCTTTGCCTTCCAAGCACTGTACAGAATACTTTGTGGTTCCGTTTTAGTCTGCCATTTCGTGGAGCAGTGAAGCGTGCTCAGAGAAATAATCAGCTGAACAGAAAAATCCACCTATGGATTTATATCAGCTAAATACTAATAATTGATTTTGTTTGATCTGCCCATAATTTTAAAAGCTGCAATATAATATAATGAGAGACCACAGGTAATTTATCCTGTCATTTGTTTTGGCTGGATGGGGGTGGGGGAGTAATTGCTTAAAATTTTACCATTACACATTAAACTCTCTATAATAATTTTGCTTGGGGCTTGCTACCTGTTGACTTGTTTCAACTGAACTGGCAGGCAATTGGAGTTGATTTAAATGAAAAGATTATTTAGCAAATCTATACTATAAAAAGAAATATTCGCTTAATTGAAATGTATTTTTTCCTTCTATTACTAGATTCACCTAAACATTTACTCTTGACAACATCTGTTCATGATACTGAATAGGCAGTCCATATAAGAGAAATCAGTGGACCTAAAGAAGCCAGCTTATAGGTGTTAATTTATTAAACAGAGTGCAAAGCCCTTGGAAATGTCACTGCTTGGCAATGCCATATGGAATGCCAAAATTTCCAATGACTTTTCTTTATAAGTTATCTGAAAGGGGTTTGAGCAAGTAAGAGGTTATGCCAAAATGTCTCCAATGTATGGTCCTGTAATATATTGCAGCTTGAAGCCAATGATCCCTTAAGACTTGTATACAACTAATGCATGTTTTGATTGAATTTTGCATTTCCCATGTGTGGTAAGTTCTTCAAAATGTTTTTGATCACCTTTTTGTGCCATTAAACTTGTACAGAAAATGCTTTTACGGCCATTTTCAAAGGGAGAAAGTTTAAAATGGAAACAGCCCACCCTTTCTGCCCTGTAGCTGTAGTTAGAATTGAGTAACTGTAGCAAAACAGCTGTAATTGGTGGTTGTAGTGTTAGAGGCGTTAGCTTGCTAGTGACTAGCTTTGGAGAATAAATGCATGGTATTGTACATCACATTTCTTAAATAACTCATTTTAACCTCTGAAAAGAATATATTCTTCTTTGTAGTCCTTCTTCCTACCCCTCTTGCCCTCTCCCTCCCCCTGCTCCCAGGTGTCTTACGGTTGTAAATATCTGATTTGAGGCCCAATAATTCTTGCCAAGTAAAGTCAGCAAACAACAAACAGACAAAAATGTGGGGAAAAGGCATTTCTCAACCATCTCTCAGCAGTTATCGATCATTTCTCAAGGAACAGCATTGTAATCAAAGACTCAACTTCTCTTTACATAAAACTCAGTGGCAAATTGGGGATGTATTTGGCCATTTGATTACATTACAGAATTGAATAGTTTTCAGAATCACATGTAATCCAAAGACAGTAGGTAGTGATGTTCCTTAACCCTACAGCAGTTTTGAGGTATTTAGAGAACTCAGAAGATCCTGCTTAACCAGCAACCAATAATAATTTGAAAAAAGAGGAAAAAAGGAGAGAAATACAACAGATATTTAATGATTTTAGCCACCTTTTTAGAATAGTTACAGCCAGATAAAAAACAAGGGCTTGAGTTTAAATGCGTTACTATCAGTGTCCCAGGTAATGCCTAACCTACTCTGAGGCTGTGATTTAAAAGCAGTATTTCAAGAGACATTCTCCTTTTTGGTTTGCTGTCCCCACGTGGACTGGTAGGTTTAGTGAGGCCCCCATAAACCAGCTGGAGCAGACTCTTTTCATCTCCTTTGCCTGTAATATCCCTTTTCCCTCACCCCCTGTGCAATTCAATGAGGGCTTTCTTGGATCAGAGGACTTCAAGGTTGTCTAGAGAAGTTCACCATGTGTGTAAGGTGCTGTGAACTGTGAATGCTGAAGATTTGCAGCATTCAATACCGGGCAGCCAAAGAGCTGCTCTTGCAATCATTTTGGCTCTCAAGCTCTGTTCTTCATCGCATTCTCATTTCTGTGTACATTTGCAAGATGTGTGTAATGTCATTTTCCAAAAATAAAATTTGATTTCAATATTTCTGGCTGACATTCTCTCTTTTTATTTTTTTATAAAACCATGACCCAATAATCATATAACCACAAAATGTCCAAGCTGGCAGGAAACTTGGACATTATTTCGTCCAAACTCTTAATTTACAGATGAGGAAGCTGAGAATTAATGTGTGATAGAAACACCATAATTATCAGTCCAGCACATTTGCAACAAATGAGATATCAGATATCCCTCCAGAGTTTAGCAGGAATAACGTGACCTCTTTTTATGCATAAGATGCTTTGACCAATGTCAGTCTGTGTTATCAGGTAGTGACTTCTAGTATCGTGTTTTCAGAGGCCCAAGAAAGACTCCATGTCTCCCAAAATACCTCTACCTGTTTCATGCAATTTCCTTAACAGTGTGGCTGCTCTTCCTCAATAGGCTGATAGTGCAGCTACTCTCTATGAGAGGAAACACATAGATCTATTTACCCTCAGACATAAATGACTGATTACATAGTTTCCTCAGATCAAGTTTTAATGGGCTAGCGAACACAAAGCACTGGGCTTGGGAAGAGGTTGATGGAGAGGGAGGGAGAAATGGACATAGAAAACAGGAGGCTGAGTCTGGGCATGGTGGTTCACACCTATAATCCCAGCACTTTGGGAGGCCGAGATGGGTGAATCACCTGAGGTCAGGAGTTCAAGACCAGCCTGGCCAACATGGTGAAACACTGTCTCTACTAAAAATACAAAAATTTGCTGGGCATGGTGGACCATGCCTGTAATCCCAGCTACTTGGGGGGCTGAGGCAGGAGAATCACTTGAACCAGGGAGGCGGAGGTTGCAGTGAGCCAAGATAGTGCCACTGCACTCCAGCCTGCGTGACAGAGCAAGACTCTATCTCAGAAACAAACAAACAAAAACCAGATGGCTGAGATTCTATGAAACAGTTTGACCAACATCACAATTATGTGAGGGCCAACTCTGCAGCTCCCAGCTGACCCATTTTTGGAGAAGCAATGATGCCAGCATCCCCTAGGCACTCCCAAGGACCAAGATGATTATGTATCCTTCATCTAAGCAGTATTTTATCAACTGTCTCCATGACCATCACTCTAGTGGAGACAAAGGAAGTAGATGGAAATGGGACTTCTTGGTGTTTCTAATCCAACGAGAGGTTGGATACAACAATCAGACTGGCTAGACCTCTTGCTGACAGTTTTTATCCCCATTACCATCAGGTTCTCCTTGTCCCTGATTTCTCATGACATCCCTTTCATCCACCTTGGTCTATCCTGAACTCCCCTGCAAGTAAACTCTTTCTAAAAGATCATTTTGGTCACAAAAGGACAAATACTGTAGGATCTGCTCACATGAAGTATCTAATATATTGAAAATCATAAAAACAAAAAGTAGAAAAGTAGTTACCAAGGGCTTGGGGAGGGTAAACGGAGAAGCAGTATTTAGCGGGTATAGAGTTTGTGTTACAGGATGGAAAAGTTCTAGAGATCTGTTGCACAACCATGAAAATATACTTACACAACTGACCTGTACACTTAAAAATAGTGAAGATGGTAAATTCAATGTTATGTCTTTCACTACAATAAAAAAAAATTTCGAATGTCTCATTTCTTTGACCATTAAATCAAGTCCAACTCCTCTTCATGGTTTTGATTAAGACCTCTACAGCCTCTACAGCAGTATGTTCTAGGTACCCTGCCAATTGCTAGGCTTTGGACCTAGGCCTCCGGGAGTTCCAGCCTAGTGAAGACAGGCCTGTATATAAATGAGTCCAGTGCAAAAAAGCAAGTGCTACGAGAATACCAGTGATGGAATAATGATTGCTCCAGGAAGATGAAGTCCAGAAAAACTTCATGGAGCATTTGAAAGCAGATTAAAAACTTTCCAGGTGGGCAGTGAGCACTCTAAATAGAGGCAATAGCATGAAAGGTGGCCCCCAAAGCAAGAGTCTCTCTGAGAACTAATGATTACCTGAGGTGGCTGAGTTAAAGGATCAGCATACACAGTTCTGAGAGGAAAACAAAAGTGCAGTTGTCTGGGAATTACAATTTGGGTGGTGTAGCTCAGTGGTTCCCAAATGCTGTAATGTTTTCACCAGACTGTGGCACAAAGAGAAAACTAAGGACAATATAGTATGCTTTTTTCATAGAAGTAAATGTACTCATTTAAATAACTACCTTTACAGATCATGTACTTTTACTTTTGGTAAAAATGTTCTTCCTTATATGAAATTTTGGTCATGGTAGAAGATAGGTATTTGTTTTTGAATGTCCTAACTAGGCAAAGCTTAAAGTGACAAATCCTAGGAGGGGTCTCAAATAACATCTATATTCCTTTGTTTTCTTTTTTAATTCTCATGTTCTGTGAGGTCAATATGTTTAGTAAGCACTGGTTTAGACTAAAAGAAATGGGGAAATCAAGAAACCACTATGGTTTGAGTTATAAGAAAAAAGGTGTTTGATATTTCAAGGAAGTTCTTCCTGAAAGCATTCAGTTTTCTCTCCATCTCCCTTCTCTCCCCTCAGCTTTGCCCCTTCCCTTCCTCAGCCTCTCTTCCTTTGTCCTCCCTCGGTCCACACAGTGTAAGCAGTGCATCAGCATCACCTAGGAACTTGTCAGAAATGCACATCCTTGGCCACACACACCCCTGCCCCACACCACATACTGGATCAGAAACTCTGTGTGTGGGATTCAGTGATTCCTGTGTTAACAAGCTCTCCAAGAGGCAGCTGAGACCCTCTCTAGTTTGAGACCCCTCTGCTCTTGTGAATTCCACTTCCTTTTCAGTGAGGACTCAGTGAGAATTTAAGCAGCATATGTGATCTCTTTGGCCATTTGGGTCAGAGTTTGTATCTCTCCCAGGAGAAAAAAGACTCTAGAGACTGTTAATTTCAGTAAGATCTCTATACATTTAGTTTCTGTAGAGAAAGCCTTTTCAAGCTTGAGAAGAAACTTGCACTGGTAAAGACATGCTGGAAAGGGTCTTCACAGCTGTTGCAAGCTGTCCAGATAGAGACAAAAGCAGATTCTAAATTAAGGCCAGAGCAATGGTGGTAGAGAGGAGGAATAAGAGCAAGGAGTTGTCCATATAGAATTGTCAGAATCTGAGGTACACATTGGATGTAGGGAGGAAATGGTTAGAGAAAACCCTGACTTGAGCAACTTGGCCTGAGTTTTCCTGTTCCCAGACCTGGGCCTCTGCTCTGGACAGCCCAGTAGCTTCTCATGCACCTCCTCCCATGACTTCAGCTCTTGCTATGCAATGCTCATTCACACTTCACTCTTGCTGACAGAGTCTACCCTTCTTTCCCTGCCTAGAAAAATACCCTCTGAATGCCCTTCCACATTCTGTCCACCTGTCTAAATCTCAGATATTGCCAAAACCTACCAGCAATGGAACTTGGGGCATATTTATAAGAAAAACAAACCCAAACATGGAGAAAAACTGGCAATTTTCTATCCTGAACTTTCCAGGGCAGTCCTGATCTTATGTAACTTATGTAATTTTTTTTCCTTTTCCAAATAAAGGTGATTTGTTAAGCATATCAGTTTATGTGATTTACTTTTTATATCTTCCTAAAAACAGAATTTATATAAATACACTCACAAATCAGAAAACATCCGTTTTCAGGCCATGCATCCACATCGAGGGCTTGGAAAATAGGATTCCTTTCAGGGAGAGGCTTTCTCCAGGTTTCCTTGTCAACTTGTCTAGACCTCCTCTCCTGGATTCCCTTGTTACTGTGGGAAAGGTGTTGCACCTGCTACTTCTAATGTCCACTTTTCAACACTCAAAAAGGTCTTTCAGATCATCTGATTACATCAAGCTTGACTGCTTCAGAGAGAGAGGCATGAGTAAGCAGATGATTTCTCTTTGAATCCCAGAGGCTGTTGATTCTCTCCAATCAAGAAGACTTGGCTTGATTTGTTGCAATCCCTCTTCCTTTTCCCCACTGGCACAACTCTGGGTGATTTAAAAAATATTTACCCCATAGAAGAGAGGGATAACTCCCAGAATTCTAAATTAGGTATCATTATTTACTATCCTTGGTAACGAGCAAGTGCATATAGAATTGCAGAATGTCAAAGGTGGAAGGGCCTTTATAAACCACTTGTCTAACGTTTCACAAACTTCTCCTGGGATGTGAATCACTTCAGGTACTTGTTACAAATAAAAGTTCTGGGGCCCCATCCCAGTCCCACTTCATTAGAGTCTCCAGGAAACTGGGCTGGGAAGCCGCGTGTTTAACAAGAGACTCAGTAAATCTTTCATCTGCAAAGCTTACAGAGCTTCCTAAACTTTGTTGTGGATGGACTCACCTGGGGATCTTGCTAAAATGCAGAGTCTGATTTCGGAGATTTGGTGTGGGACTCAGATTCTGTGTTTTTAACAAGCTGCCTATTTGTACTTCATGCTCCTGGTGTGTGGACGACACTTTAAAATAACAAAACACAAATTTCAAGTCCCTCATTGTTCAGAAAAAGAGTAAACGGAGGCCCAGGGAAGGAAAGGAAGTTTCCCACGTTCAGACCCTTGGTTAGAGGCAGAGATAGGCTTGCAGTCCTGGGCCAGTGCTCTTTCCATATGGTCAGGCAGCCCATCACCAGCAGGCATTAAAAGCAGCCCAGCTGCAATGGCACTGTTTCCAATCAAAGGCTAATTGGAAAAAATGATGCCTCCTGTAAGGGAAGCAGCCCTGGCTTGTCTCAGTAATGAGTGGGCACACTGGCAGAAAAAAAAAGACAAAGCAGGGGGAGGGTACAGAATTTACGTTTCATTTTAATTGAAGAAATGAGACTACGTTCCCCTTACAAGAGGCCAGCAAGGAGTGGGGAGTGGGTAAGGTCATGAAATGTCTTCCTACCTAATTCAGGAGAAAATCCTAAACTAAACAAACAAAATCCATCCCCTAAAGCCTTGAGGAAGTGCTATGTTGGAGGTGCTGTAAAGAGCTGAGAGAGCCCAGAGGAGGGGCAGCGTAACTGCTAGGGTGGGGTGATGAAGCTTGCTAGATATTGGATTTGGTATAATAAAGCATTAATGATGAAGAATGAGCTAAGAATTATCCTACCTAGAATAAATCTTTATTTTAATGCTCCCCTTCAAGCACAGGCTACACTGAGAAGGTGAAACTTGAGCTGAGGCTTAAACAAGTTGGAGTTTGTTAGGGAAAGAGGGGAGGGGCAGAGGAGAAGAGGGAAAGACAGGGGCCTTCCAGCCAGAAAGACCATATGAACAAAGGTAAAGCAGTATGATCCACGCCCAATGCGTCTGGAGATCAGAAAGTCTTCTAGTGAGGTAGAAGAGCCTAATACGTAGAATATGGAGTAGTGAGCACATGCAGACGACGTTGGAAAGGGAAAATGGGATTCATTTGTTTGACGGATGTGCAACATGCTATGTACCAGGTGCCGTGTTGGTTCTAGCGGATAAATAGACATGGTCCCTCACCTCACAGAGCTCCAAGTGTAGCTAAGGTAGACCGTAATTACACACGGTGTGTCCGCTGCTGTGACATGAGGCAGTACAAAATGGGCCCATGGCACACGTAATTCAACCTGAGGGATGGTAAGAAAGCCTTCCCAGAGGAAGTGACATAACAGCTGAACTTGAAGGTGAGTAAAAGGTAGCTGTTCCAGATGAGGGGAAATGAATATGTGGAAAAAAACAAGACCGTTTGTAGAAGCCACTGAAAGAAGTCCAATGTGGCTGAAGCATGGAGTATTATGGTGGAGAGGTGGTGAGAGATGAAAGGAGAGAGGCAGGCAGAGGCCGCCACGAGGGGTCTTTGAGCCACATTAAGAAATTTGAATTTCCCCCTGAAGAGCATTCGGAGAGTCGTTAAAGAGTTTTAAACAGGGGAGTGTGATGAGCAGATAAAAGTTGTAAATACATCACTCCTGTTGCAAACTTGTGGAGACTGGACCAGAGGGACACAAAAATAAGAGATAAGGCATGCAATGGGGGCTGATGTCATGATCCAGGTGAGAACTGATAGCAGCTTGGACAAGGGTGGTGGCAGTATAACCAGGAAGGAGGTGACAAATTGGAGAGACTTTCGGGAGGTAGAATCAATAGAGTTCAGTGAAGGATGAAATCTGTGACAGGGTGATAGAAAAAAGTTTTAAGTTCTGGCTGGAGGGAAGTGAGTCAGAGGTTAGGAAGAACTTCAGGCCGGGAAGATCTGAAGGCCACTGAAAGATGTCACCAAGGGATAGACATTTGGAAGCCTCCTTCTTGGCAATGGCAGGCTCTCACAGAACCTGGGCTGTGAGATACTAGAAGTGAGAAACTGATGAGGGATGCCTTAGTCCATTTTCTGATGCTTACAACAGGATAT
>NW_016107607.1:2926972-2960472 GCF_001604975.1 Cebus imitator
AGTGCCATGGTGCGATCTCGGCTCACCGCAACCTCCACCTCCTGGGTTCAGGCAATTCTCCTGCCTCAGCCTCCTGAGTAGCTGGGATTACAGGCACGCTCCACCATGCCCAGCTAATTTTTTGTATTTTTAGTAGAGACGGGGTTTCAGCGTGTTGACCAGGATGGTCTCGATCTCTTGACCTCGAGATCCACCCGCCTCAGCCTCCCAAAGTGCTGGGATTACAGGCATGAGCCACCGCGCCCGGCCCAATCACCTCTTAAAGACCCTACCTCTCAATAGTGCCATATTGGGCATTAAATTTCAACATGAGTTTTAAAGGAAACATTCAAAACATATCAGTGGGCTTCTCCTGTTCCTGCCCCTCAGTGCTGTGCTGCCTCTGAGAATGGGCCTTGGCTGGGCATGCTTTGCTCCGGCTGAAAAGTCCAGGCCCCGTGGAAGGACTTACCAATAGTTGAGCTCTCCCATGTTGTGCCAGGTACCACAAACTTTCTCCTGAACAAACCTCACCAAACCCCAGCAGAATGGGGTGGGGATATCCTGATGTTTTCAGAAAGGAAACGGGGGCTTGGAAAGGTGAAATGATCTGTCAACTGTTGCACAGCAAGAATGTTATGGTAGGATAGTCTTTTCATTAGACCAACTTGCCTCTGCAAAAATTTTGATATGTCTAAGTCCTGCCGTTATGGCTCTCTTAAAATTAGAGTTTAGCCTCTTCCCTCACTGGAACAGCAAAGGGGTTGCAACTAGATTTGAGGCTGCCATCTGAAGATGCTGTTGTCTGAAAAGGTAGATTGCATAGGTATGGAGAAAGCAACAAGAAAGTTGTGGTTGTTAAAGATGTTACTTATAAAGTGGCCCATTCTCTGTAGAAGCAGCTTGGAGCTAATAGTGTAAAGACAAAGCGGCGTCCCAAAAGCTTTGGAGGAGCATCACCGGGGGGGCAGGAACTCAAGAACATAGGTTCCAAAGGACATGGAGAAATAATCTACTCTGGCCCCTGGCATATGAGCATCATTCTTGTCAGGTTTGTTGTTCATTTTAGCACATTTTTCTTGTCTTTAAAAATGTGAGCTGGTGTTGGTGTTTCCACTATACACAGAAAAGTAAGCATGAGAGATAATGCATATGATAATTAGTTTGATTTCGCTGATTTTACAATTCCACAGTGTATACACATTCAAAACTTATTGTACACCATAAATATATACAACTCAACTTGTATTTTGTCAATTAACAATATTTTAAATGGAGGCTAGAGCACCAGAAGACACAATCAGCATACTGAACAGGTAGCCTATGGAATGAGAGAACTATTTACAAAACATATATGAGATAAGGGATTAATACCCAGAATATATAAAGAATTCTGCAATCCAATAACAAAACAAATAATCTTATCAAAAGTGGGCAAACAACTTGAATAGACATTTCTCCAAAGAAGATACACAAATGGCCAACAAGTACATAAAAAGATGTTCAATATCACTAGTCACTAGGAAAAGGCAAATCAAAACCAAAATGTGATATTAACTCTTATCCATTAGGAAAGCTACTATCATAAAAATTATTTGGTAGCATAATAGAGTGACTATAGTCAATAATAATTGTACATTTAAAAATAATTAAAAGAGTATAATTGGATCCTTTGTAATACAAAGGATAAATGCTTGAGGAGATGGATTTACCCTGGTAAATTTTACCAGGGTAAATTTACCTTATTCACCCTGATATGATTATTATGCATTGCATGCCTATATCAAAACATCTCATGTACCCCATAAATATATATACCTACTATGTACCCACAAAAATTAAAACTAAAAATTAAAAAAACAGAAAGTAAGAAACGTTGGCAAGCATATAGAGAAATTGGAGCCTTTGTGCACTGTTGGTGGGAATGTAAAATGGTGCAGCTGCTATAGAAAATAGTATGATGGTTCCTCAAAAAATTAAAAATAGATTTGGCATACGATTCCGCAATCCCACTTCAGGGTATATGTCAAAAAGAATTCAAAGCAAGATCTCGAAGAGTTATTTGTACAACCGTGTTCATCATATTATTCACAATAGCCCAAAGGTGGAATCAACCCAAGTGTTCATTGGTAGATGAATGCATAAACAAAATGTAATATTTACATATAATGGAATATTATTCAGCTTTTTAAAGGAAGGGACTTCTGACACATGTTACAATGGGGATGAAACTTGAAGTCATTATGCTAAGTGAAATAAGCCTGTCACAAAAAGACAAATACTACATGACTCTACATATATAAGGTGTTTAAAGTAGTAAAACTCATGGAAACAGAAAGTGGAGTGGCGGTCACCAGAGGCTGAGGGGAGGGGAAAATGTGGAGTTATTTAATGAATACAGTGTTTCAGTTTTGCAAAATGAGAAAGTTCTGCAGATCTGTTTCACAACGTCAATATCCTTAACATTACTGAACTGTATGCTTAAAAATAGTTAAGACAGTAAATTTTATCTTATGTGTATTTTATCACCATTAAATCAAAAATTCGTTTTAAAATGTGCTAGGATAAATGTTCCTGGAAGTCCCTTTTCTCTCCAGAAACCTCAGGCCCCCTCTCCCTTAAGTTTTCCTGAGTTCTCCTTCTAAGCCTCCTGCAGAAAGCTTTTTTAGTCAATGCAAAGAGTGAGAATAATTCTCTAACCAGGCTCCTTCAAACCTTCTTCCTCACTCCCTAGCCTGCAGAACCCCTCCTTCTTTGCTTATACCCAATGGATATTCTTAGTCTATTTTGCGTGTATACATGGAATGTGTGTTGTCAGAGGTATTGGATGAAGGCTGTCAATGAGAAGGAGAAAGGTGTGGACAGCTTGTTCCAGCTCTGTAAGTTATAAGGAGCTCTGTGCTTGTCTGGCAATAGCATAGCTTTGTAGATTTTCGGCAAGCCTGTGCTTCCTCTGAAACGTTCTTTCACTGCAGGTACAAAAACACAGTAAACCATGATCCAAAAAAAACCTGTCCACTCGTGAATGGTGCTTTGTAAGCCAGTTAATGTATAACACTTTAGAAAGCTGGGCAGGGAACATGTTTGCTTTTCCAACAGGAACCACATCAGGGGTGTCAGATGCCAATAATCCCGGGATTCTGTGATCATAGGCTTTGAATCTGCAGCCAAACTTTGGCATCCAGACGTGGAGGCCAGTGATTTCCAACCTTTTCACCACCAAGGATCCCTTTTATTATTTTTTCCCCTGTGGCCCCCACATTTGGAAAAATTTTTATCTAGCAAAGCTGCATTTATTATGGAATAATTCATTTTCCCAATTTTTTGCTCACTTGGGGCTTCTGATCCACATGAGCTAGCCACACCAAAGCTAATATAATTTTAGTCAAAAGCAAAGAAACATGATATTGTACTTAGCTCTCTGTGGCTTTGTCTTGGCTGAATGTACAATTTCTATAATTTTTTTTAATATTGAAAAATAGCTTAAGGGCACCAGTTGCTGCCTTTAGAGACCCCCAGATTGAGACCTGCCCATACAAGGTAATGGGGCATTGACAGGATGACTGTCAGCTTAAGAAGCTCCAGAGCCCATGAACCACAAGTAGAACAGAATCTGTTGATCAGGATGCCTCCCTGTTTCATTTCAGTAACATTTCACCAACTTAAATTTATTTCTCATCTGTAAAGGGGATGATGAAAAAAATGATTCCCCAAACAAGAATAACAAATGTTTACCAAGCACCTAGGTAAACAGTTTTTATTCTTGTTTTGGGTACCATCTCTTTCATCATGGTACAGTGAAAGACAACTCTCAGACACAGGTATCTGCCTTCCTCAAGGCTGATTCTTCCCAAATCTAAGGCATACTCCCTCTAGATCAGGGATCTTGTGTCAGAAGGTATCAACCTCTGCATACCACAAACCAGTGCAGGATGGTGCCTGAGACTCAGCAAGTGCTAGTGAAATAAATGACAGTGAGTTCTAGGCCAAATGAATAGTTGAATTACTGGGAACAGAAACTAGACTGTGATGTGAGCTCCTTGAGGGGAGACAGCGTCTTATTTGTGTCTGTGTTTCCAGTGTCCCACACAGTGTGGCCACTCAACAAGTGCCTGAGGAGATGAATAAATGAATGAGTCACTATCAAAGAGTTGGCTGGATACCTAGGGGTGACCCATAGACCAGTTATTACAGGCACACAGGTCAGAAACCACAGGTAGAAACTTTTCCTCACCATTTATTTTGGTAAGTTGGCACCCAGAGGTGCTCTGTCTCTGGCTAATAGTTGGCTACCATATCTCCTTCTGCAAGAGTCACTATAACTCCCTCTTTGCTCCCTACCTCACCACCCTCCCACCTTGCCATTGTTTGCATACATAAGTCCACACACACTAGTCCTATAAAAGAACATGGGTCAGAACCCTGGCACCCCATTTTGGAAAGGTTGCCAACCCCTACTCTAAAAGAAGCTCAGAAAGGCCTGAGAATGAATGCAGCCTAGACATGTCTCTCTCTATGGTGTCACTGGATGCGATTTAAGCAGAGGCATTCCTGCAGTTGTTACACCCAGGCAAGTGTGGGGAATGAAACAGTTGTCTGTGACTGATTTAAACTGTGGTTTTTGACAACTGTGCCCTGGATTGAAGTGTCCCATCTGTTAATTTTAGTGTTCAAGGGAGCTGCGAACATGGCTCCAAAAGCAGCAGCTACAGTTCTGTGGGGTCCTTGACAACTCAAGAAAAGTTTCTATCCCCAAACAAAATTGGGCATTTTCTCTGCATCTAAATGCTGTTTAATTAATACAATTATTTCTGGTAGGATCCTGGAATGCAGGAACAAGGTAGGGAGAATATGGAGGGGGCAGTGAGGGGAATGGAGGGAAGCCTCTTTTCAAATATTTAAGAAACAAGCAAGACCACTTTATGTGAAGGTCATGAAAAGGTCCCCTTCTCAAATTCCTGTCCCTACCCTATCCTCTCCCCATCACCATCCCCCCTTTCTCTAAGCCTACAATCTCATGGCAACCCGTGATTTCAGCAAAAGCACTGCAGGCTCCCATTCAAATTTGAACATTATTAAGACCTTATCAAACCATTAACATTTACTGTGAATTTGTCTAATCAGGTTTGTTCTGGTAACATGATGGAGCCCTAAGAAAAAGTGATATGATTTGGATGGAGGGAAAAGAACTATTACTGAGAGAAAAAGATCCTTCCTAAAGAAGGTGGTTCTGGTTGAGACTCTGCCAGTGACAGAAAGCGAGGGCACTGTGTGCAGAAGGGCAAGATGGAACTATTGAAATCTAAAGAGATGAGAGGGTGGAAAATGGAGGTGAAGGAACCCAAGGCACACAATTTCGCCATTGGTGGGCCAGTGTTCACCATTTCCATTTTAGAGGATCTAGGCATGAAAGAAGTTTCAATTATATTACCCACCCCGAGTAGCAGTCTTCCCAGCTGCCCCAATCAACTAATCCGTGACTGTCTCTACAGCTATATTTGTCTAGGCAGGCTCCTGTGTCTACACATACCAGCTTGCAGAACTCACGTAAACTCCAAACTCCTCTACATTTAGATTCTACCCAGTCTCATCTCCCACTATTTGCCAATATGAACTCTGAAGCCCAACCCCACTAGTCTTCCTCACTGTTCTTCCCCGAAGGCCATCCCAACACACACCACATTTCCTCCTGCTCAAGACCTTAAGATCTATCGATTGCTCTACCTTATACCCCAAATACCTGCTTTGTCTCAAAGCACTATTATTCTTTCAGGCCCAGCTCAATTCTCTCCTATTCCACAAAGAGGTTCCTTTGGCAACCTTCCAAAGGAGCCTTTGTATCTGGGTAAAATTGTCATACCAATCTTGGAATTATTTGTGGATGTCCCATTCCAGAGAGTGTCCATGCTCTTCTGTATGGGGTATCTCAGGATTAGGAGCGTATAGAGAGGGAGAAAAGTAATGAAGTGAGGAAGGAAATAGCTCACTAAGAATATCTCCAGATCCCACACTTGTGTCTGCCTAGCTAACCATGGCAGCATGGCACAAGGAAAGTAACCAGGCTTTGTCATCATCAGAAAACTTTGATATGAATCTTTTTTGCCCCTGAGACATCCATCTTACTATTGTGAAAGCTAAGGAAGACAATTTTACAGGAAGCACATTGTACATGATCAGTACTCAGTCAAAATTAGCCGAATCAGAAGTGCAAAGGAAGAGTTGCTTCCTGTGCTTAGAATATCAGCTTATTTGGTGGCAGTGTGCCTGTGTTCATTCTCTAAACCTGTCACTCCCAGTGCTTTCCAGCAGTTCAAAACTTCCATCATTCTATAACCCTTTCCCTTTGTTACCTGCTTAAAGGAGCCAAGATTTATCCAGACATCAGGGTAGGAGCAATCCTCAGGGTGGGAGCAGACCTCCTATGCACATGAAGTGGGTGTCAGGTTTGCACTCTCTGGGGTTTGGCTTTCTCACTGTTTGGGGAATGTAGTGTGTTCCATTATCTTTTCCCACTCTCATCCCTTAGCTACTCCTCCCTACTTTTCACATTATCAAAGCCTTCAAGGTCCAATTCAATTCTCTCATCTCATGAATCCTCTGCCCATGTTCTAACATTTGTAACACATCCTCCACATATTCACACTTAATTCTACTACAAACTGGGTTGTACAGAATGAGAATGTTTCACTTCTGTTTCTCTTGCCTCCCACAAGGAGAATGGAAGCATCTCAGAGCTAGGGACAATTATGTCTTCTCTCTTTTCTGCATCCTTGCATTCCGTCAAGAAGTAAACACTATGCTAGGCACTAGGGATGCAGAGATCAACTCAACATAATCTCTGCTCTTAAAATGAGACAAACAACTCAAATAAAGATTTAAAAGGAGTGCTATGCCATTTGAGGTTGCTGGCTAGGGGAGGGTATTCACGGTAGAGAAAAGGGCATATAAAAAGGTCTGGAAAAAGAAAAAGGCATGCCATGTTCTGGGGATGATTAGACTGCAGGATAGTGGGGGCTTGACCACATGGCAGGAGATAAGGATGGAAGTGGAGCGAGGCCACCTCTAAAGGGCCTGGAAGCAATGGAGAGCCAAGGGAGGTTTGTCTATCAAAGCAGTTATCATAGTTTATGTCAACTATTTGTCCACTTTTCAGTTTACCCTACAACACTGATTCTTAACTGGGTGTGCTTTTGCCTACCAGGAGACATTGGCCATGCATGTAGACATTTTTTGGTTGTCACAACTTGGAAGAAAGAAGTTACTGCCTTCTAGGGGTACAGGCCAGAGATGTTGCTAAACATTGTACAATGCACAGAACATCACCCGCTTCCAACACACACAACAAAGAATTACTCAGTCCCCAATGTCAACAGTATTGTGGTTAAGCAACCCTGTCCTACAAGAACACTATTTGTTCCTTGAGGGCAGGAACTGTGTCTCCAAGGCTGAGCAGGTTCTTAGACATTGTGAGTACTTAAGTGATTAATAAATATTGAATGAATGAAAGGGTGGCTGATGTAAGATCCTTTTCTGGGAAAAGCATGTGTCTAAATAAGTACTGCTCTGTTTAGTTTCCCTCTTTCTCAACACATGCCCTGTATGTCTATCTCTACCTATTAGAATATAGTTCCATGAGGGCAGAGACTCTAGCTTGTCCACTGTTGTCTCATTAGCAGTGAGGTGAATGGCAAGCAACTATTAGGTGCTCATGAATGTTTTTTGAATGAATGAATGATAGGCTTGATGGTTAAGCCTGGGAAAGCCAGGGTTTCAAGTACATAGGGCTTGCCCTTCCTCCCTGCTATGATGCAGAAAGGGGAGACTGACAGCCCTGAAGATCTTCTGTACTGAATTCGCCAAACCCATGGGGTGGCAAAGAGTGATCTCTTTTGGACCATGACTTCTAATTTTTAGATGTATAATTATGGTGTGTTTTGGTATAGATTTCTTTGAATTTATTCTGTTTCAGGTCCCTAAGCTTCTTGAAGTTTTAGGTTTCTGTTGTGACAAATTTGGAAAATTCATAGCCAGTACTTCTTCAAATATATTTTAGCCCCACACTCTTTACTCTCTACTTCCAGATCTCCAATGATACAAATATTAGCACTTTTGTTATTATCTCACAGGTCCCTGGATCCCTATTCATGTTTATTCAGTCTATTTTCTCTTTTTTCCACATTGGGTAAATGTTATCAGCCTATCTTCAAGTTCACCGATTCTACCCTCGTTATCTCTACCATTGGACCCTTTCAGTGAGTATTTTTTGCTTCAGTTATTGTGTTTTAAGTGATATAATTTCCCTTTGGTTCTTGTTAGCATTTTCTATTTCTTTGCTGAGATTTTCCACTTTTTCCTTTGTTTCCAGAGAATTAGTAATTGCTTGTTGAAACCAACTAGCTCCACCTCACATCACCTTGTTCAGTCTCTTGGCTGCTAGCTGGTAGTGGAGACTCAGCTCACTGCTAAGCTGACACTACTATGATGGGGGAACAAGAGCACTAACTGTTTCTGCCAGACAGGGGATAGAATATCAGCTCTCCGCTCAACCCCACTGAAACCCCAGAGGAGTGGTATGCAGTTGTGCCATTGATGTTTAGTTGGAATAGGGTGAGTATTGCCAAAAAAGGTTTTCTATTGTTAGGTAACCTTTTCCTCAGTCCTGTGGCTACAGTGAACAGGCTTTCCTTGAAACACTTTCTTTTTGTCTGTGCTTGTGGGAAGTTTCACGTTGAAGTCTTCTACAACATCCTATCTGAGGTATTTGGGAGGAAAAACAAAAACTCAGAGCATTCAAGGTTGTGTTGTTTCTCAAGTACTGAGGTGCTTAGGTTGTCTGCCTTCTTCTTCCTACAATTTCAGCCTTCCTATGGTTGTTCATTGTGTTATAGCCAGCATTTTTTAGTTGTAAAAGGGAGGACTAGGAGTGAGGGTGGGGAATGGGACTCCTCTATCTTGGCTAGAACTAAAAGTCTTGGCCATGCATTTTAACCTTACTTCTTATTTCAGGCCTCCAGATCAGGCCAGCTACAACCTGCTAGCAGAGGCTTAAGGATGTGTATGTAATGATCAGACTGGTGGTCATTCTAAGATGTCTTACATTTCTACTCACATGAGAGTTTTCATAGTGCTTTCATATCCATGATTATATTTGATCCTCATGACAATCTAGTGAGAAAAGTACTATTGTTATGATCTCCATTTCACAGATGAGGAAATTGACACACCCAGAAATTAATTATCTCAAGGGTGGCAAAGCTGGCATTTTAGCCCAGGTTTCCAGGCTGTAATTTAGTGCTCCATCCATTGTACGCTTTCTGAATGGCCGTCAGCCTGATTTGCTTCTCATCAGCCTCCCTTTTGACAATGGTCACTAGAGTTTTCCAGCATGCCTTCTGCCTCTGGGTTCTGCCTTCTCTTGCTCTATATCTGGTCTATGCAGCAGCAGTCCAGTCCATCAGTCAGCAGGGATTTACCAATGCCCAGAACCGTGACTACGAAGTGAATGAATCCCAAAGGGCCACTTGGGCCCCTGTCATCTTAGTCAATTCAGATTAGCAGGGAGGGCTGGAAAGGGGGTGGTGGTCTGTGTTCTGCAGATGTTGCAGCTGTGGGGGTTTAGCAGAAATGTTAACTTGGGCCAGGACCTGTGTAGCTGCATAGTATTCTGTGCTTGGTGGGGCCCCACACCTGGTTTAATATTCTGCAGTGGCTGTCTTGAAATTCTTAATACACTTTGAACAAGAGGCCCCACATTTACATTTTGCACTAGGCCCAGCATATTATGTAGCTTGTTCTAGCTGGGGCCCATTATAACTAGGCCTCTGGGAACAGAGTTTATTCTCTCAGCAAAGAGCAGAGGAACCTGAAAAGTTATGGCCTTGAATGAAGGGCCCCCAAGCGTGAAATCTACTCCTTCAAATTTCACACCACACTCCCATTCCGTTGCACTCAGTCAGGCTCAGTGACCTGTGTTGTTCCCTGTGGAATGATTTCCCTGAGCTGGAAGTCCCACCACATTGTTTCCAAGTCTTGGTTGAACTACTCAAACCTAAAAGAGTATTGTAATGTCATCTTTCAAAAGAGACTTCTGTCAGATCACAGAGAATACACTTGATATATATATATATATATATATATATATATATATATAATATTTATTATAAAACTATATATTATAAATATTTTTATTTATTAATTATATATATTCCCACTACATATTATCTCCTTTTTCATTGAATTTTTAAAAAGATTATTGTATATTCTCATGCAGTTGTAAGAAATAATACAGAAAGATTCTGTTTACCCTTTTCCCAGCTTTCTCCAATAATATTTTGCAAAACTCTAGCATAATGTCAAAGCTAGGATATTGACATTGATACAATTCACCAGTTTTATTCCAAGTTCTCATTTTACTCATATTCATCTGTGTGTATATATTTAGTTCTATATAATTTTAAACACATTAGGTTCATGTATCTACCATCAGAGTCAAGATACTGAACAGTGCCATCACCTCAAAGATCCTTCTTGGTATTGCCCTTTTATAACCAGACCCACCACCCTCCTGCAACACAGCTTCCCCGCAACCCCAAACCCTGGCAAATGATAATCCATTTTCCATTTCTAAAACTAGGACATCTGGGCTATTTCCACTTTTTGTCTATTATGAATATAACCTCTGTTTTTGAACATGTGTTCTTATCATGAATTCACAGCCACTTAAATGATTAATAAGGCAATATTTGTTAAGAAAAATCTTTGAGTCCCCTATTAGTCAATGGTTATTTTCAATTTAGGGGCAACATGGTCCAGGTGACAGCAGGAGGTCTTTAGAGTTGGAATAATTGTTTTTTAGAAGCAGGGGCTTCACGATTTCCTTCTTGTGTGACCTTAGCCTGGTTACTTAACATACCCCAAGCATCTAGCAGGTGCCCCACTCTGTTAACCAAGAAAAACACTATCTCTGCTACAGGGTTGTTTCTCTGAAGATTAAATGAGATAGCACAGGAAAGCTTCCAGTACTTTGAGGCCTTCCATACCTGCTTAGTCTCCTTTTTTTTTGGTTACCAATTGAGGAGAGAAGCAGAAGAAGGAGTCTAAGATAGTGAAAAGTCAGAATTATACATTTTTAACATAGTTTTAATACTCCAAAGTATGTACCATAAGGGAAAAATGGACAGGAATGACCAGGACTTACAAGTAGCTTAATGAGGTTTCTAAAGAGCTCTAGGAGGGACCTGGGAAAACTTTTAACTAAGTCAAACAAGATCTTTCCCTATCTCCCACTGTCTCTCCCATCATGGAGGAGGCTTAATTAATTTAACAGCTCTTTTTATTTCAAGATCTGGCTATAACAAGCTACAGCCTCTCTTAGTCCGATTTTTCAAAAATCCCAAATTAGTGGATGCCAGATGAATGACATATTATGGGGATTGAAAAAGAGTCCCTTCCCTCCATGTTAGAAATTTTTCATATTTCTGTTTCTTCTAACCCTCTCCCTATCTTTATTTCACCCTGAGACTTAATTACAACTCAAGTCTACCTCCTCCCATTTTAATTCTACAAGGTTTTCCAGCTCTCAAAGAGCTGTTTATGTATACATAGCTCTGACAAAGGGATACTATAATACCATTCTTTCTGATTTCCACATTTAGGACAGTTTTACTTGTTTTTCTAAGCACGTGTGTCTGTGTGTGTGTGTGTGTGTGTGTGTGTGTGTGTGTACACGTGCTCTTGTGTGTGATAGGCTCATTGCAGGTCTCTTGCTAATTTGCTACTGACTTCCATTCTGAATATCTCTGAATTCCTTGCCAAGTATTTACTGCCCACTTAGTTGGTGCCTGGCTCTGTGCTTCACACTGAGGGGAGTGTAGAAGTACAAAAACTAGAGCTGCTGTCCTCAAGGAGTCTGTAGTCTGAGGAAATCCAAGCCTGCACATGAAACATTGGAGAATATTAACTAGAACCCTGTGTGATATGATACTGATTCAAAGTGAGATGATTATTCAGAAAGAGTGGAGATCACTGAGGGAGGGAGAAGGCTTCATGGAGAAAGTCAGTTTGGAGAATCAAAAAATAAGCAAGACCTGGGTAGATGGAAGGGTGAGAAAGAACAGTCACAGTGGGGGCACTTCTTGAGTAAAACTGTGGTGGTAGGGTTGAATCATGCTGCGACTCCAACCCCATTAAGAATGAGTACCTTATCTGTGGCTTTGTTCTTAGCTGTTGCCTTGCATTATTTGACTTCATCCCACATTGCACAATACTTCCTGACCTGTGAGTTCTGGATCACCTCAATTCCTGATTTATTGCCTTATCGTCTATCTGTGGCCTTGCCCACTCTCACCTGGTACCCTATGCTCAATTCTCTAGGGCTGACCCTTTCTCAGCTACAATTTATGCCTAAGACTTGGATGATATCTGTATCTAAAGCATCACCCTCAACCCAGCCTTTTCCAGCCCTGAGCACTATCCCAGTGGTGGCTATGTTCCTGAGAGTTTTGTTCAGCCCCAAAAAATGGAACACAGAGGCCAGCTAGACTAGTGCCAAGTAGTGGTGAAACCAAGCTTTTGGTAGGGAAAGAAGTTTGATGACCAAGCAGAAGGGTATGGATTTGATATAGTCAAAGATCAGCAACCGCTGTAACCATTTATTTCAATAACTAGGGACAGAGGTTTCCTTTGACTAATACTGAGAAACTGGAGCCCTTTTGTTGACAAGGCAAATGAGTTGCTTCCCCTGATTAAAAAAAGTTCTGCTGACTGCCCAGCAAAGCATATTTTTGTGTTAACCAGGCCAACAGAAAAGACATCCAACTTACCCCCTCCCAAAGTCTTGGTTGAACTCCACCCCACATTGGCCCAAGGCTATTTGGTTTGGAAGCTGACAGTCCATCCTCTTCCGTGGCTTCTGTTCACACTTTCACTGGCCTTGGGGGATTGCAAACTAAAAAGAGGCAAGGAGTATAGTTAGCTGACCAAAACCAAATGGCACTGCCCCACACAGCTGAGCCATACTACACCAATGTACAGCACTCCCCTCCCCCGGCCCTGCCACCCACTTGGCTTACCAGCTGCAGTTGGCTTTTTTCTCCCTCAGGAAACTCAGTTCTACAATCTAGGGAGGGAAAATGACCAATATAGGGGAAAATATTGGGCTGGAAATGAGGCTGGAGAAAGCCAAAGAACAGAATCCAAGACTTTGGTGAAAGCTGAGATGGAATTAACCAGAATCTATAGCATCTTGGAGAGAACAGTCACCCACTTGCTCCACAAATCATAGGCTACCATATCAAAAGCTTCCTTACCACTATCCCCACAGGCTTTTAAAAGAGGTCAGTTTAAGATAAGCAAAATGTGCCTCATTACCCAGGAAATGGAACAAAATAGTAGTTCAGACCAAAAACTTCCACAAAGCAAATCCATGGCTGATTTTTAACTTATTGAGGGTGAGATCATGTTTCTTATTATAGCCTGCCATTATAATTCCAGCACCTAGCGTAGTCTCTGGTATATAGTAAGAGCTCAGTAAATGCTTATTGAATGAATAAGTAAATCACTGTAATGATAACAATAACAGCAAGTAGCCTTTGTTGAGCCTCAGTACTACGCCAGGCACTGCTCCAGGTACTTTATATGTATTAACTAGCTCATTTAATCTTCACAACAACCCTCTAAAATAAAACTATTTTTATTCTTATTTCGTAGAGCAGGAAGCCAAGGACCAGAAGGACTGTGCCTTGCCCTAGGATATAAAAGTAGCAAGCATCAGAGCATTAATAAACATGTATTAAGGGAAGGCAGGAAAATTCTGGCTATATCTTGACCACTTGTGGCATCTTAGTGTTCATAATGACTAACCAAATAGACTATGAGGCAGACCAAGGTAGCAATTCTTATCCTTTGTTATCATTGTTATTTACCCTGACTGGGATGCCATCCTCAGTCTCTTCCCTGATTCCTACCAACATATGCACACATCATTATTTTCTTCCTATTGGGATCCTACTCATTATTTAAGATACAGTTCAAATTTCACCTCTTTCATAAAGTCTCCCTTTACTACTCTTATTAAAAGAGCTCTCTCCCATTTTGGAACTCATACAACACCCATGGGCCATACCACTCATTTGGTGTTTGAAATCATATAGCATTCTGGTTAAAAGCCAGTCTTCAGAGTCAAACAGAGCTTGATTCAAATCCCAGCTCTGCCAATTTACTAGGTGTGTGGTTGTGGGCAAGTTACTTAACCTCTCCATCAAGGAGCATGATCTTTGAACTGGAAAGAGAATGAAAGCCCAAGATAGATGAGGAGATAATAACGGAGTACTTAGCTGCCTTCAATGAGTTTAAGTTTCCAGGCCCACACAAATTACATTTGAGGCTGCTGAGAGAATGTGCAGATGTGATCACAGAGCCAGTCTTGGTAACCTTTGAGAAATTGTGGCAAAGAGAAGACATGAGGGGTGCAAAGAGGCAAGAAAATATCCCAATTTTTAGTGAAGGTAGGTGGTGATGGTGTGGTGTGCAAAATATAGATCCCGAAAACTCAAGACCAATGAGCACGGTGTTTACTCTTGGCAAAGTGTAGAATGCACTATTAAGTAGATCATTTATGAGGCTTTAGAAAGGGAGCGGAAATCACTAGGGGTAAGCATGCAATCACTAAAAGCAAGTCATGCCTAACTAAGTTCATTTCCTTTTTGAAAAGGGTATCTAAAAGGATAGATCACTGGGATACCATAGCATAATGTAACTGGATTTCAGCAACACATTTTAAATAGTCTTATATCTTCATGAAGAAGATGGAAAAGTAGGAGCTGGGTGACAGCACAAGTTATATGGATGCTTCAAATTTGAACAATCTTATCAAAAGGGGAGGGCTCTAAGGTTATGCTGCAGTATTCTGTCCTGGACCCTCTCATTCAATACTTTCATCAGTCTGGCTGATCAAATATGCATGTAAAACATTTATTGGTATAGAGCATGCATTCTCAGTGGGGGCTATATTGCCTCTCTTTAGAAGTGTGATAATGAAAAAACATGATTGAGAAACATTACTATGGAGAATATGATATTGTATATGAGACTCAAGATAAAGAAATATCTTAAGGAGATAAATTGAAATAAGCAAGTCAATAGTTTTTGAGAATGAATACAAAGCCCAGCATCTAGGTAAAATTAAAAGTCAATTGTACAAACATAGAATCAGGCACATAGTAGTAATTTATGCAAAAAACAACAGAGGATTTCAACTAAGCTACGAGCTACACACTGAGTAGATTTATGCTCAAAAGAAAACTAGAGTGGCAAAAAGTCTGGAAACCATGTCCTATGAGGCATAGTTTAAAATAACTGAGGATATTTATCCCAGAACATGAAGAACTTGGGGTGACATGTTAGATATTTTAAAGGGCTGTCATTTGAAAGAGGAATTAGAAATTGTTTGTGTGAAGCTAATTTATCCGCAACCTAAGGAAGACTCTTTTAACAATTAGGAAATGATCAAATGTGGAATAAGCTGTTTTGCAGAGAGGTGAGCTTCTCAGACTTTCAGGAGGATATTTTTGCACTGAGCAAAAGGATAGATATGGATTTTAAGGTTCCTTCTAATTCCCAGGTTCTGTGATTCCCTGCTAGATTTATAATTACAAAGGTGGAAAAGATGGCTAAAGAAAATGAGCCCAGACAAAACATCCTCCCTTGATTTCAAAACCAAAATTCCACAACATCAAAGATATTTGCTTGAGGAATATCTCACTGTCTAGCTGACTTGGTTGCCAACATTTAGAGCCGTAATTCTCCTAGGCCTCTGTTTTCTCATGCCCTACCTCTAGCTCAATTTCCATCTTGGCATAGAAGGTACAGAGGGAGTTGTATGGAAATACCAAGGGGGATCTCAGAGACCAGAGTTACAGAAATGCTCAGAGTTGTTTTATGAAAATATTGGTATGGGCCACTGAGTGGAGAGAGAACATGCTTCCTTTCCTTGTGGGGCTCTCTGTTGCTCACTTGCTATCCCCAACCCCCTCTGCCTTATCTCTTAGACCTTCAGCTAGCCAGAAGGAGGGTTGGTGCAGAAGTAGGGGCAGAAGATAGTAATTTCAGGTTCAAGAGCTGACAGGACACTCGTCAGGAAAGCTGAGGAATGAGATGACGAGCAATGAAACAAATAAAACAACTTGAGAATCATGTTCCTGGAACTGTGTCCAAATGAATGTCTCAGGTTGAAGGGACCAGGACTTTGACTGTGATGCAGCACAGTATTTACATGGGTCTTGCTTGGCCTTTCAGAGCAAAAACAGTTATTTGCTCTCCTTTCACCTAACACTGCTGGGCAGACTCTCCATACCTTGGTTGCTAGAAATTAGGGTTCTTATAGCTGCCATGGAATCAAACTCCATTCACTTTCCTCTTAACACTCCCTTCTCTCTGTCCTTGGCCAAATGTTACCTGTTGTTTCACAAAGTGACTTTTTCTGCGTTGCACCCCATTAGCTGCTCTTTCACTCTCAGTCACTTGCTGAAGTCCTCATCACTGTCACAGATCTGCCTACCAGGGCTACATCTGCAACGTAGCCCACATTAACTTTGCCAACACTTCACCATTTTTCTCTGCATGTCCCCTCTCCAGTAATGTTCATGTCTGTGATATTAACCCTGGGACAGAAAAGTAAGAAATTTATCACAATCCTCCCTGAAAGTCCTATTTCTCCTTGAAGCAGAAAGAGCTTCCATACGTGGCTTCCTGAGTTTTTCAGTTTGCTGGTGCGTGGGTCTGGAGTGGGCATCCCGTCTGCACATCTGGTAGAGGCACTTTCCAGATTTTCCTCATGACTCAGGATCAGTTTCTGACTGCTGGGCGGGGCAAAGCCTCCTGAAGTTGCTGCAAGGCACCTCCCCCTGTGAGCAGAGCTTGGTACAGCCCAAATAGTTTTCAGGTTAAGAAAGCCAGAATCTTTGTTCAGCCGTACTGACTGAACAGACTTTTAGTGGAGTTACCTGGCTAACTGCAGCAGCGGCGAAGGCAGCAGTGTCAGCAGTAGCAGCAACAGCAGCAGGGCTCCTGGGATAACTCAGGTGAGCAGAGAGGGAATTCGCAAACTTATCCTGGAGTTTTATTTCCTGGATAACTTAGCGTCTAAGAAGGATGAAGAAACTTCAACTTTATAGTTAACCAAACTCCACAGCTATATTTTATGGCTTGTCTGGATCAAATATGTGCCTGTTAATAGCAGTTTGGGAATTTCAAAAATAATGGAGTTTTTAGTTGGTTATTTTGAGGGGTGTGTGGGGCGATGATTATGGTTGTCTGGAAATGAAACTTTTCTTGGGATATCAGGTAGGTTTCATGTGTGTGTGCGCACATGCACGTGTTTGTATGTGCTTGCCTTCTGCTACCCAAAATACCTGGTAAGTGAGGAAAAATCACAGGGGATGGTGTTAGGAGGGAGAAGCATGGCTCCGGTCTGGGCTTCCTTCTAGCTTCTGCTGGCCCACAGCTGTGGGCAAATTATTGAAATGCAGGCAAAACCTTGGAGCCACACTCTGTGCAAAAGGCCTGTGAACTTTGGTAGGGGGGTGAGCAGGTTGTGCACTGTTGCACAGGAGGAAGTGGTGGCCAAGTCTATCTTAATTCCCTGTCTTCACAGCCAGTGGTCTCCCTGCCTCGGTGACAGGTTGATCTTGGCTTCTCCATTTTCAGCCTCTGGCCTGGTTTTCTTCCCCTCCGATTCCAGCTTTGGTTTAAACTTTAATTTGAAGATGGCTCTCCATCCTCCACCCCAAGCCAGCTACACTGTTCTAGGGTCTGCACTGGGCTACTTGATCAGAGCTGGCTATGGGTAGGGGACAGGAAAAAGGAGGGGTGCGTTACAATGGAAACAATTGGTTATGAGGATTTGGAACTGTAAGTTTGCTGAAAAGCACATAGAAAAACTCAACAAATTCTGTTGTCCTGACTTCTGGCTTTAGGATAAAGCATCCTGGTTTGTATTAATAGTGTCTTGAAATTCAGCTAATGCCTCATTTGCTAATCTTTATTGTGAAAGTAAGGACGCTTTATAGTCTGAAGTAATAAACAAACAAAAAAATTCTTTGTGAACTGCTAATTAACTCTTTCATTCCTCTGGAAGTTTGTGTGTGTGTGAGCATGCTTATGTGCACGTGTATGCCTGAGTGTGTGTGTGAATACTTTGTATTTGAATAGTGTTCTTTATTTGTCCTTAGAATCCCTAGCAGTCTAGGGAAAAGTCTAAACACTTATATGGTCAGGAATAGGTTAAAAAGTAGGCCTTCCATGTCCTTGGGAGTTTTCAGTTCCTAAATTAAAAGCAGAAAAAGCCCCTTTGTGACTCCCGAACAGTGTTTCCTTGATTAGCCTTGATTTGAAATCATCTCACCTTCTGACAGCTTGCAATACAAAAACAAAATTTTTAAATGCATTATTGTGAGAAGAGGACAATATGAATTTTTAAAAGCATTGTCTTGCTTGAGGTATTCTGTCTTCATGTTTGCCCTCCTCCCCACCTTAAAACAAATTGTGGTAACAACAAAAAAAAGTCAGGGGTTCCCAGTTGTAGCGTGGGCTCTGGGCATGTCCCTTTACCTTACAACAAAAGAAAGAAGTTGTACTAAGTGATTTCTAAGAGTATTTCCAACATAACATTCTATAAATATCAGAATTTGATTCTTGAAAGGCTGGAAAAGTAGACATATAGGATGGGCTTATTCAACCAAAAGAGCAAGTGGGCCAAAAAAGGAGAGGTGAAATAGGGAGGAGTAGAGAATGGTGGAGGGGCGATTTTATATGAGTCCTTTAATTGTTGGTGCACATCTTATTTAAAGCATGTGATCAAATTTCATCAGTTTCCCCTAAAGACAGAAAAGAAATTTAATTTGCTAAAAACAAGTGCTTCCTAATACTACTGCCCTGCTTTAGCCTTATCTTTAACAATTAAAGAGCATGTTCACATACATAATTTCATTACATTCTCCCAATAACACCCTGAAGTAGACAGGGAAGCTAACATATTCCCATTGTGCTATGGGTCAACTGAGGGACTGAAAAGTTATGTATACCAAATGGTGACATTGTGGATTTGGTTCTGAATCTTGCGACCACTTGTGTTCTTTCTTATAATTTTGAATTGCTTTTTATTTTTTGATAGAGTTATTGAGCAATGGAATTAAATAAAATTTTGTCCTTTTTTGTTTGTTTTACTTTGAATAGCTTTGAACAGAGTCTTCTCTCTGGGCAGAGTAGGCTCATCCTATATAAGGCAGTGGGTGGGCTGGATCAGAGGATCTCTGTGGTCTCTTTTAGACCCAGAATATCTGGCCAGAAGTTTGAATCTGAACAGCCATACATAAGTCCCGTGATTAAATGCGTGCCCATAGACGTAAGCTATGACTCTACCTGTGTATATATGAAAAGCACTATTCTCTGTATACCATGTGAATACTGAAGTTGTATTACTTCTTCCTATCCAAGTCCCTTTTTTATCACCATACCACCCCCAGGTGTGGGGATAAGGGATGTGAATTGTGGGTACAGAGGTGCCTACTTCAGGACAGGGCCGAATTGGGTCTTCTGTATTCAATTTGTCTGCAAACTCTTATTGATTTTATCTTGATTCTTGCTCCAAGTACAGAACAGGGAGGAAACTGAGGAAAAGGAGAAATGAGTCAGGAGCAATGCCTCAGCCATGCCCTCTCTCCCTTTCTCCATTAAGTTCCCTCATGGTCTCTCCTACTCACCTAAATCCAAAGTGGCTTGTGAACCACAGACAGGATGTATTTTATCAGATTTTTTTAGATCAAAATATGCTTTTTCCTCTAAGGCTAACCCACAGGTAAAGAAGCAAGAGATTTTGCTTTCAGAGCGTGCCTAGCTTCCTCAAGCTTTCCAGTCCAATGAGTAGAAAAAAATACCTCCCTCTTTTAACTACAGCCTTGTATTTTACATGGCAGTCTCCCTCAACTTCCCCTGTCAATTCTCCACTTTCTGCACTCTGGGCCTGCTCCTATCCCTTCCCTTGGCAAACACGGTTTTCCTCATATTCTTTCCCAATGTGGTGGGTCTGAATTAAAATAATATTGCCTAAGACCATTACCTCAGTGCTAAGCCCCACACTCTGCCTCACTCAACCACTCATTCCACTAGCCCTCAGTCCACGGGGTTCCTCTTCTTAAATGTCCACATTGCCTTTGTTAGCTAGAGGCTCTCCGTGGTTTATACTCAAATCCCTAGGTTTATACTCAAAGCCCTAACTTTTATCTTATCTCCTGACTTTCCTAATATGTGATCTTTAACTTAAGGGCTCTCCCCTCTTTATCACCCAGGGGTCGAATAAAACAGAAAGGAGGGAGAATTCCCTTCTCCACACTCATCTGTTCCAACAGAGAAAGTTGTTTATGACAAACCCAACTTACAAATTTCTGGGTTTCCAAAAGTTTTCTAAGGGTTAAATGATGAACCCTCTGATGTAAAGGGTTCAGATTCTCCCATGATCATCAAACCATGAGAATAAAGAACATTTTCAATATCTACCATGGCAATAAATTATAGGCAGAATGCCTCAAAGTTGGGTATCATGTTTGCTTTGGAGGATTTTCTCATTTGAACTAAAAAATTATTTCTCTAAGAGGGCAATGACCAAAAGAAGCAGTGTGGTGTGAAGGAAACCTGCACACTAAATCTGACATTGCACAGAACCTGGGTTTGAGTTAGCACTGCCAGTTTCTAGCTGCTGCTTCTCTGAGCTACCATTTCTGCAGATACAAAATGAAGGACACAGATAATCTCTTTAAACATGACTGCTATGATGAGAACCCAAACTAAAATGTAAAATGCAAACAAGAAATTGCCATACAAACATTAATTATCTACATAAGAGATTTATCTGTTCAACAAATATTTTCTGAACAATGTTTGTGTGCCCAGCTATGTGCCAGGCAATGAGTGGGCTTCAGTGTATATTTTACATTTATGGATCACTTTCTACTTATTCAAAATTACTTTCACACCAACCATGTCATTGGGTACACGCATGATGTAAGAGGGGCAGGGTAGATAACCTCAGTCTCCTGATGAGAAAATTGAGGCACAAAGAGAACATAGTCATAGACCAAATGGATCACTGTTCTGTTACCCAGTCATAAAAGAGGGTCACTTCTACTCTGCAAGTCTGAGAGGAATTGGGACTACAGTTGTACTGTAGTGAAAGTTCAGGCTCATAGCCTGCTTATTCTTATTTACCGTGTGCCCTCAAAACACAGGCACCCCAACCCAAAAGGTATTCTGTCAAGCTGTAATCTATCCATATGAGCTGTACATTCTGCCTCTGAAAGAGTCTACTGGGCTCACATGGGCTTTAAAAATTAAACCTGATTTTCTTTTCATTTGATGCTGCTTCTGTCTGTACACAGGCTCTCTTTATAAAGGGATTCCTTTTGCAGGATCTTGCCTGCCTTGGCATTTGACTGAGTAGTAAGGAAGACCTTTGAAGGCACAACAGGAAATACTTATTTATCCAGAATGTCCAGGGACTAGGAGGTTCCGGCAAACTAAATATTCTAATTGCCCGAGGCTATTCCACATTTACAGTCCCCAGGCTCTGGTAATTCACCAAACCTTCTAGGGAAAGCAAGAGGCACAGTAGTGTTTGTTATAAGTTTGAACACACAAGAAAATTGGGATCCATTTGCAACAGCCTCCAGAAAAAAGTCTGGGCAAACATTCAGCTTGGCTCTGATGCTGCATAACTAAAAATTATTACTGATACAATCCATGCTTTCAAACACAATGAAGTACACTTTAATATTTAAGACACGTGAGCAGACAAATCTGTTGAAAAAAGGGACATCAGTATTTTGCAGTGCCCCATAGCTCTCAATTTTAAAATCAATTGCCAATAAATAAGGCTATGAAAAATATGTTGTTATTCTCAGCTTCTTTTCCTTAGATTCACAGAAAGGGTAAGTTTGTTGTACATAGCTTGCAAATAACATTGTAATAACATTGCAAACATTTAAATTAAAAATTGTTATGATTTTCAAACGGGGAAATTTCTTTACCAGTGAGGCATTTCAATGTGATACTGAAAGGACATAAAATGAACTATTAGAGAGTTCTGGTCAATATTTCACTTTTTATAAAATGGTGACTGCCTCATAGATATACCACACAGATACTCTTTAAAGTGCTAACATAGTCTCCTTATTTTTTGGCAGACATTCTGAAACTTAGTCAGGTTTCTTTGTTTCAACCCTCCTGTGATCATAGAATATAGACAGTTATTTCTTAAATACATTTTGAAATAGTTGACACCATGTAAATTTCACAATCTCATTCTTATTTACTGTTGAATGCCAGGAGAGGATCATTAAAATCATTACAAATCTATCTTTGTGAATCAAGCAAATGCTTTGAAAACCCTATTATTACCCCAAAGCTATTGAAAATCAAATCTGCCTTTCAAATTATCTTCCTAAAAACCAGTTGTTAAGGGCACATGAGTGTGGGGCACTCTGATAGACATTGCTTGAAGAGCCACCATATTAATTCTTTGTTTAGCCATGTGAGGTTTTTTCCTCTTTTCTTGTTTTTTAAAGAAAAGAAAGCAGCAGTGTATTGCCATGGGATAAGAATCTATAGCACACCAAATTAGTGTAATTGAATTTCAGAGTCTGCCTTTTATCACAGGCAAAGGATTATACATTAGACTTTTAAGAATAAAGGCCATACAATCTTTCCATCTTTCCTTGTCTTTGGAGGCCATCTGCTGAGCTGTTTTTTGCAGTAGCCTTCCTGGCCAATAATGAAAAATGCAAAGCTCTTTAAATGACAAGGGGGAAGGAAATGTGTAAAAAAGATTTGTTGGAATGGAAAGGGGCTGCTTTTCCCCTCATGCACGGTGTGTGACTCTCCAGGGCACCAACTTATTCTGACTATAGTAAATTGATTTTTCCCTTATCTTCAAGTTATATTTTACCTTGAGCTACTCCCTGCTGGTGTAAATGGAAGACTTCCCTTTAAATTATAATGACTTACATTTAGCTCACAATCTTTACTTTTATTATTGATTTTTTTCCAATAAAATTAAGACCCACATCACCTCATTTGACAGATAAAGAAAGTGAGACCCCAAAATGGTTAGGCACCTTACCCAAGGCCCCATACTAATTGGTTGCCAAGTGTGGACCCTTCTTTCTTTGAAAATGGTGACGTGTCCTTTAAAGCCAAACCAGAAGTACCTAGTTCTGGGAAGAAGTCACCAGGATGATGGCTGTTTGTCTAATCTCAGGTAACCCCTAAAAGACCTGATAAATTCTTCCTTCAAAGACAACAATTTTCCTCATTCTAGGCATACTTCAACACTATGGGTCCTCCTCTGAAGCTCTTCAAAAACCAGAAATACCAGGAACTGAAGCAGGAATGTATCAAAGACAGTAGACTTTTCTGTGATCCAACATTTCTTCCTGAGAATGATTCTCTGTTCTACAATCGACTGCTTCCTGGAAAGGTGGTATGGAAACGTCCCCAGGTAACTTTGTATTTTACACGTTCTGTCTCCTTGACCTCCTTCATCATACCTCCACTTGATCCACTGTTTCACTTATATGGCCTACTGTGTAGACCGATTTAGAAGGAAATTTCTTTCTTTTTCTTTCTTTCTTTCTTTCTTCTCTTTCTTTCTTTCTCTCTTTCTTTCACTTTATTGAAATATAATTAACAAATAAAAACTATATTTATGGCGTACAATGTGATGTTTTGATATACATATACATTTTGAAATAATTGCCACAATCAAGTTAATTAACATAGTCATCACCTCACATAAAGAAAACTTTACAATGAAAGCTCCATGAATCTGTGCTCCTAGCTCTAGCTTGGAGTCCTGAATTTTAGTCAAATTTTGACAGATTTAGTAATTTAGAAAGAACAACAAAAAAAGATATGCTCTAACTTTTTGAGATTAGCTATCTAACCTTAAGCAAATTAACCTAAGATCCATTCAAGGTGTTCTGTGTATCAATAGTTGTTTTATTTTTACTGGTGAGTAGTAATTTATGATGTGGATATACCACAATTTGTTTCTTCATCTAGTCACCCACTAAAGGGCATTGGGGTTATTTCTAGTATTTTTTACTGTTACACATAAAGATGCTATGAATATTTTTGCACAAAAAGAGAGAGACATGCCATCCTTATTTTCTTTTGGAAGTTCATTTGAGTAAATATGGTAACTCAAAAAGCAACTATGTTCTTGCCTCCTTATTGAGGTACCTATCATAGCAATTTGAATATAATTTCAAACCAGTGAGGAGAAAAACTCCTTATACAGTGAACATAAATGACATGAATTTTGAAGGGAGAAGATGAATTTTGCATGGGGAAAAGAAGGCATCTTTGCTGCTCTATGGATACCATCACCTGTATCATCCCATAACTGGCCAAGTGGGCTTCAAGCAGAATTACAGGTCTTTCACTATCTATTAGTAGTAGCTATTAATTGTTGTTATGGTTCTCTGTGCATTATCTGTATGTTGTGTCTCTAAAGGAAGTTTCAGAACCCTTTCACTAGCCCATGAACAGGAGCTCAATGTATAAAATGATAGGATGATGGAGTCAGTAGAACAAATAGCAACCTTGCTATATCTAAAGCTTATAACTGGATAGAAGGATATTGTTTCTAAGCTCCTTCTCAATGTAGGTGATGAGGTGTATAGGGCACAGAGGGATGTTGTGAAATGCAAGTTCTTGGAACTTTATAATATCCTGGAGACATTCAGGTCCTATTTCTGTGTACTATTATGGAACTATCTCGAGCATCACCTCAATGTTTGCCTCCTTCAGTGAGCAAACTATCACTTTTAGTTGCAATTTCCACAGCTCAAATTCCTAAATGGAGTTATGCCAAGTGCTACTTTGGTTGACGCACATTGCTACCATGTGGTGTCAAGATATACTGGTTACATCAAGACTTGTTTTCTATGCAACTCAAAGGACATCTCCTAGTTTTTACCTGTAAAGAATGATAACAATCGAAAGTATGAGACTGGGAGAAGTTCTCTCTGTCTGAAGGAAAATTACACTCCTCCTGCCTTTCTGCATCTCCAGTTATTGACATTCCAGTGGATCACATTGCTGACCTGCAAGAAAAATCTAAGAAATGAGCAGAATTTACTAACCAATACTTTGGTATGTAGACAGGACTTTTTTTTCTTTTGCAAAAGTACATGGAGAAAATAGAGATACGTTGCCTGGGAGCCACTCTTATGAATGGATGGTGATAAAACCACTCTTATGAATGGATGGTGATAAAGAGAGGGCATCCCTCTTTTCTGATACCTGGATATGAAGGAAAGGATGTCGATAGGGCAAAAGTAGCTAAAAAGGAAACAAGAAATTAAGAGAAGTGTATTGGGTAGGTGTCTTTTTAAAATAAAATAGATTTGAACATATTTATAGGCTAAGGAATAGATGGTAAAGGAGATGAGATTGAAGACAAAGAAGAGAAAAGAGATAATTGATAGGGGTTAGGTGGAGGAGGTGGGAGGGGATCTGGTGGGTGGCAAAATTGCAAGCCAACATGAAACCATTCCCCAGATGTGCACCAAGCAGACAGTGCTTCCTGTACTGGATGTCTTTAGACACACCCTTTCCCCTCTACCTTGGCTCAGTCCATGTCCTTTGCCTGCATCGTCCAAATTCTGTGGATTGAATCCTAGATGGATGAGCTGGGAAGGAAAAAGTCATAACAACCATGGCATTTTGCCTCAGAGGCAAGCAATACCCCTTTTAAGGTGGAAGAAAATCAGACAGAGAGGCTGAACAGTGGGGATGGGTAGGAAAAAAAATCAACAGTCGTGACATGCCTACTATGGGCCAGATACTGTGTCTGAAGTGTTCTATGCATTATTTTACTTCACCCATATTTACCACCCTTATTTACTTCACCTTATATTGCCGGAGACCATGTGCTCCTGGCTTAGCAAAGTGGGGATGTTAAAAGTTACTTTGATGCAATTCTGTTTTCCTAGTTTAAATAATAGCAATAGATATATCCCCAGGCTAGAATTTGCATTCGGGTTTGACTGCAAAGCCTACATGAGTTTTTTACTCCATCATGCTGTCATATCAGTGAGATAGAGTTGTTTGTGTCTCATGTTTTTATGAAAAAAAGGTAGCTTCCCTCCAGTCAGTTCTTCACTGTGTTGATACCACACTTCCATTAACTGATCCACACTCTCCTGTTTGAGAGCATGGTGTTTACTTAGTCTTATTCAGCCCAAAGGGAGAATCACTAGAGAAATATTTACTGAACAACTACTCTATGCCAGCCTTGGTGCAAGACACAGACATGGCCTGTGGTGAGGCACTCCCATTCTAGCTGGGGAGATGCATATTGAGCTATCAAAGAGTTAAAAAAATGAATTTTGAATGTATGAAATGCTATTTTCAGGCATATGGACAGTAAATCATGCAGAATTTTTGAAGTAGGAGAGATCATCATAGATTGGAAGGGTTGGGGAAGAGGCCTTTTGTGGGGAGTAGAAGAAAAAAAAACAAGGTTCTGGACCACCATCTGAGCCTCCTCAAAAAGCTGTGGATTCCTTCCCAGCCAGAGTGGAGGCCAAGCCTGTGGTCAAGAACCACGTCAGAATTCTCTGGCCTCCCATCAGGAAAGCTGAGAGACAGAGCTGGGCCTCTCTGAACTGGCTCAGGAAGACCAGATGAGTTGCTGGCTTCCCCCACCTCATTGGCAAAGTTGAGATCCTGGTTTGCAGGGAAGCTTACAGACATCTTGTCCCTTGGCATGCCATGTAGCTGCACACGTAATAGGGGCTGTTTTCTGAAGTTTCCAAAATGGAAGCAGCATGATTAACCTGATATTTTCTGTCTTTTTCCTTTCTCATGTTGAGGGCTTCTGCCTTCATAAGCCCCCATGCCTGTAAACACCACTGATAGTTGAACAAACTGAATCCAGTCAAGCTCCGCCCCACCCCCCATTCTGGGGCAGGATTGAGTTCCCCTCCTTTCCACTTGCCACTTCCTTGCTGTGCTTTAAGGAGCCTCTTTAAATGGCAGGAATTATGAGTGTTTTGCATTTGTTCAATGCCAGATCATCTGCCCATACCCTCCAGAGGAAAGTTCTCCTTAATTTCTCCAGCAGTCCATTGGCCCCAGCTATCATTCTAGTTTTCCGAGTACACAGGTATGTTGCCTTGAGACCATGTGCTCCTAGACTTTTCTATCCTCCTGGGACTCAACATGTACAGTCTTCATAAATTACAAGGTCTAAGTTATACTGAGTTACAGTGTGATCATAAGGCTGCAGGTAGGATTTTTAGGCTAAAATCTGCCTGCCAAATTCCCACAGAAAATCTCTTCTCCAGCTCCCTCCAGACACTCTCCCCTCCTACTCTCCTCTGGCTTTTTTCCTTACCGACTCGTATCTACCTACAATAGTGTCTTAAAGACAGACACATCTAATCCTTGACTAAAAAGCAGCAAAACCTCATGGGAATTTGCACTGTCAGCTGTGAGGAGGAAAAGGGCACCTGCACAAGGTCTTCTGTCAGCTCTCTTGTCAAGTTTTAAGTTCAGCCTTTGCTACCATTGCCGTTTCGTAGTCTTCCCTTCGAGAATACGTTCCCCTGGGGTCACTTTACTACATTGTCTAGTTGGGAGTGGGAGGGTGATGAGGCTTGTATTAAATCTATCATAGTAGGAATGGAAGGGAAAGGCAGATGAGGGGAAACATTAGAAGCAGAATATACAGGCTTGGGTGGTAGATGGCATATGAGGGAACCATAAAGAAAGAAACACTTTTCTCTCTGTGCTAATAGAAATTTCCAGCCACCAGCTGAATGTAACACCTAGGTATAGTAGTTTTGGACTAGTCTGTTCATGAATTTCCTTTTATTCCTAGAGACTGTATCATCCCATGTGAGTAGTCCTAAGTGTTTTCCACTGTTTACACAATTGAAGAGAGTTGAATAGGCCCATAGTCTTTCTCTCCAACTGTCCTATTTATTTTAAATTATGCGTTAACAAACTTTAATAGCTTTATCGAAGTGCAATTTATATACTGTGAAACTCACCTGTTTTAAGTGTACAAAGCAATGATTTTTAGTAAATTTAAAGTTGTGCAAACATTACTACAACCCAATTGTAGAAGAATTGCATCACTTCAATAAGATCCCTTGTGCACATTTGCAGGGAGTAATCCCTCCACCCTCCCCCCACCCCCTGCTGCAGGCAACCACTAATCTACTTTTGGTTTCTATCCAGAACTCCCTATTCTGTACATTTCACTTAAAATGGAATCATAAAAGTAACTGGCTTCTTTTTCTTAGCATAATGTTTTCAAGAGTCACCCATGTTGTAGCATGTATCAGTTTGTTCTTTCTTATTGCTGAGCAGTATTTCATTGCAAAGATATATAAATTCTTCTCCAAAACGTAGTTTGGAACCTATACCTTGAGTTTCCTAACAGAATTCTGAAGGTTTAAGTGAGAAAATGACTACATAGTGATTTGATGGCCTAGTTTGGAAGTGGAAGCTGGGCCTAAGACCCTATTCTATTCTCCATGTTGAGTTTTCTTTGGATGGATTAGTGAGGAAGAGAATATTTTACTGATAACAAAATCTTCATGCAGAATTAAAACTCCCCTCTAGAAAAAATGGACTCCTTGAGAGGCTTGTGCAATGTTGGTTCCTGAGCCTAAGTCCACCTACAAATGCTCCATCTGGAGGATGCTTCAATTTTCTAAGTAAAATAATGGCTACTTGGAGTAGCTCACAAAGCCCTCAGTTCCTGAATAGCAGTTCTGTGCAAATTACCCCTGAGCGTTCTGGGACTATTTAGACCCTGAACTTATTCATAATGTACCTACTGTGGGGCTGGCTTCACTTGTAGGTGTCCACACCCCTACCCCCTCAGTACTGCATGATTGCACATAGCACTTTTTAAAGTGTTTCCACTCTTCTGGCTGCTGGTTTTCTAGGCAGCTTTTCATTTTACTGTGGTTCTTGAGGTTTACCCTGGACCTCAATGTTTATTGTCAGCAAATTTCACCTGTGTAAAAAAAAATGCTGAATTTGGATGTGGTAGATGCAAAGGGAGTCACACAGAGTGCCTTGTGCAGAGCTACAGGATTTGTAATTGTATGGCCCCTCCCGCTCAGAGGTCTCTGAGAAGGAGGATGAAGTAAGGACAATGAGAAGTCCCTTAAGACTAAGCTAAGAGAACATACTTCCTAGAGAAGCTGCTTTGCTTAATGGAAGGTTTTTGGCTCGGATGTGGGGTCATGTGGGGACCATTTCAGCTTTACTCTTGGTACTCAACTTCCCAGTTGTGTGTTTCTTACTAAGAAATAATTTTGCTGTGATAAACAGCCCAGTTCAAGGATCACTTCAACTGTGCCAACACAGCTGGGAGCCATTAGGGGCTCAGCATCTCTCCTCGCTCCTAAGCCACCCAAATATTGTGAATATGTGAGCTGTGACCTCTCTTCCAACCCCATTCCTACCACTCCAGCATGGCTCAATCTGAAATGTCCCATCTGCACTCTGCATCTCAGCTTTGAGTTACAAAAAAATTTCCCAAGTCTTACATCCTTAACCCCAGCAGGAAGATATCCAGTGTGTCCGAAACTAGGGGAAAAGTCAACAGTCATTTTGTTGTTTTCAAATTTGTCAACAAAAGTCTGCTTGGTTGCTAGATTTACATTGGCTTTACCCTTTATCCATGTCTACTTTCTAGTCTTTTAATGCCTCATGTCCTTAAAGAGGTAGAAGGTATGGCTTAATAAAGGATTTATTTCCCACATTTCATGTCACCATGCTTATATATAGTAAGACTTTGATTCATATTTGGTGGATTTAATTGAGCAGATTAATGCCTATTGGTGATATTTATCCTGGAATCAAAAGTTAAGAGATAAGTAAATATTCCAAAAGGGTGAAGAGTGTTTAGGTGAGTTTTAAGCAGAGGCATAAAACATTGGGATGAATGACTGAAAGAGGTGGTAGCATCTCTGTCCCTGAGAAGCTGCACAATTTTATCCTATATGTGGTGTCCATTGTTGAGCCTAAAGGCACAGGGATGGATGGCTGAGATCTTGAGTTTCCTTCTCTAACCATATGTGGTTCTGAAAAATCAAAAACTTTAGATCTAGATCTCCTGCTTACTAGCTGGATGATCAGAGTGGCAAGTTATTGCCTCTCTCTGAGTTCGCTCCTTCAAGTGAAAAATAAAAAGTTTTACTAGTCTCCAAAATCCTTTCCAGTTTTGACACTCTATGACTGTTAACCTGTCATGTTTTAAATCTATTATCAAATAGCCATCATGTATGAGGAGAGGTAAAGAATAACTGGAGAATGGGCCAGTTTATAAGAGGAAATGGAACATGGGGGGGTTTCCCAAATTTACATATTCTCATGAATTTAACACAGCTTTTAATATATACATTATATGTAAACACACACACATACACACACATATATATATTTACATAGGCATATAAGATATAATATACATATATAAGATATAATAATATACACACATATAAGATATAATAATCATATCCATCTTGGGTTTACAAGAGAATAATTACCTGATTCTTCAATCTGAATTCTGTTTATATGTCTTTTTGCTCACTTATGTGACCCTTTATGTCTTCAATAGAAGTTCACATGCCAAAAGTGTTGACTAAGCCTAGATCCCTACTGTGAAAAGAAAATCTTATGGAAATTTAAGACAACGTGATCTAACTCCAACCACTAACAACTCTACGTAAAGCTAGCAAATAATTTGCTTTACTAATCTAAAAGTGCACTTTTTCATATATCAGCGTTCACTTTATTTTTCCATGCTAGAAACTGTGATATGTATTATCTAGGTTCAAGAAATTATTTTATACTTTTACATCTTGCTCCAAATAAAATGAAAACACTTGAACTGGGGAATAAGAACTGTGCTTAGTTTCATTTTGGAAAAGGCAAAGAAACTATAAGAAGAAAAAAAAATTAGTTAAACTCACCCAACATACCTACTCTATGTTCAATAGGTGAAAACAAAGGCAGTTTGCAACCATAAAAAATATTTTTTTAAGTTAGAAAATTCTCCTAAAACAAAAAGTAGTTGTGAGATACCAGACATGCATCTAAAAAAAAAAAAAAAAAAAAAAAAAAAAAAAAAAAAAAAAAAAAAAAAAAAAAAAAAAAAAAAAAAAAAAAAAAAAAAAATGCCTGAAAATCCAAAGCTGATAACCCATCTAGCCATCTCCTTTTGGCAGAGGAATGCCCAATTAATCTTCAGCTTGGACTTGTCTTTGCCCAGAATGCCTATTTCTTTCCAGAGTTATTTTGGCTTTTAAAGAATATATGGAATGTTTCATTCTGTAGACCAGACCCTTCATCAAGGAGAATTATGTCCATTAAAAAAAATGAGGTTTGAGGATCAGAAAAATATAGCTGTCTCTAATACTTTTTAAAAGGTTATATGTCTAGATTCCATTTGAGACAGAGATTTATTTCTGCTGGGTAAGCAGAATGTCAAGGCTCTGGCCAATGGCCTCCTCATGAAGCTTTCTCCATCTAGTCAAGAATGCATTGGTATTTCCTGCCTTTGAACTCTGCAAGTGCTGATACTCTGAGTCACCCAATTATGTCTTCAACTATGTAGTGTCATGTATGCTGCTATGCCTATGCCCATGCCTTTCTCTCTACCTGTTATGCCACCGTACTCCTCTCTTGTTCAGCTGCCTAACTCTAGGCAACTCCAGTGTAAACACCACTGTGAATCCTATTCTGACTATGATCAGGAGAATTATGGGGATTCCTCCTTTAGACGCAAATTATGCTTTGAAAATGACTCTACTGTGTCCAATCACTTTGTGTTATAACTGTATTATTTGGGTGTCATTTTCCTACTCACAGTGGGAAAAGCACAGCTAATATGTTGGGGGGAAGACACAGACACTCATTCCAAACAAATACTGTCCCCACTCTGCCCAGATGCCCTCAGGACCTTCACTGGGAAGAGTGTCGGTTGAAGTGCTCCTGTGAGTGGATTATTACCACCTGCTATTAATGCTGCTGCCATCTATATTCATCCAAAAATGTAGAAAAATATGGTTGCTATGGATACCACTGTTGCCTTTGATTTATGTTAGAAAAGGGCTTCCTATAAGGTCTCCTAATTGATTTTCCTAGAGAAGGAGATGAATTAATGTTCACCTTTATTAGACCTTGTCTCTTTAATCCAAGTTCCCTTTCAAGCACAGGTGCTTCCGAAAATCTCATCCTGACAAAATAGGATCAGAATGTAATGTGCTAATTCCTACCTAGTTTGTTTGTTTGTTTGCAAAGTTCACTGCTGTGGTGAAAACTCTCCCAAGCCCCAGTGATAGCTATGTCTAAGAGCCCTCACCACCACATGGCACCCAATCTCATCACATCCCCTCCTTTCATTTCCCCTGCTATTTCCCCACATGGGGCTAGATGATCAACTGTTTTCTGGTTTTCTTTACAATCCCCTCAGCCTTCCCTTCATCCCATCTATGAAAATCCTAGTCATTTTTCAACCTTAACCTTATCTCCTCTATGAAGTCTGTCCTGCCTAGTTCAGCTCACAGCGACTCTTGCAAAACTCTTCCCAGACTCTTGTATAACCGATTATTATATCCATAGGACATCTGCGATGATCCCCATCTGATTGTGGGCAACATTAGCCACCACCAGCTGACCCAGGGGAGACTGGGGCACAAGCCAATGGTTTCTGCATTTTCCTGTTTGGCTGTTCAAGAGTCTCACTGGACAAAGGTATTATCTCTTCTGTGGGACCTCATTCAGTTTCTACTTTCTTGTCTTCTTTAATAACTTTAGGAAAAAATCAGCTCATAACATTCTTAGATTGTTATATTTCTTGAAAGCAGAGGTATTAACTAGGTGACTTTCCTCCATTTCATTATAAGAAGTTTTACAAACACAGAAAAGTTGAAAGAATTTTATAGAACACCTACATATACCCACCTAGATTCTACCATTATCTTTTTACTCTACTTGTGTTGTCATATATGCCCATTGATCTTTGGTTATCATTTGCCATGCATTGACTCAGTGTCTCTGCATACTTACATTCTCTGTACCTACTGGGGTATAAAGCCAGTGGAAGGTAGGAAGTCACTAATATACACTAATAATAGAAAACGTGAGAAAGACAGAAGTAGGACTTTGAAAATGTTCTAATAAATTATTAGTAGTACAAAAATTCCTTTAGTATTCAGGTAGAGTTCAAGGCAATGAAATGTTAACTTGACTTGGGACAACGTTAAAACATTTTCCTCAAAAAGTAATTTTAAAATATTAATGTGTAGGTATTATATAAAAAGAATATCACCGGGCGTGGTGGCTCAAGCCTGTAATCCCAGCACTTTGGGAGGCCGAGGCGGGTGGATCACGAGGTCAAGAGATCGAGACCATCCTGGTCAACATGGTGAAACCCCGTC
>NW_016107607.1:2960633-2993694 GCF_001604975.1 Cebus imitator
GAAAAGAATATCCTAAACGTGATTTTATTCAAAATGCAAATGAAATCTATATTAAATAGAATTGATATAAAATCTCTAGAATGGATATTTAGAAAACAAACTACAATGGGCCTTGATTTTGATTGATTTTACTTTTAAAAATGCCTTGCATTTGAAACATGCAATCACGAATATGTTTATATAGTCCTCTTCTCAACATCTAGTTTATAGATGATTTGCAGAAAGCATTTAACCACTGACTGCTTGCCCCAGCCACCCTGTGTACCCCTGTGTGCATTTAGGCAGGCATGGTGATATTATCCTCAGCAAAACTGAACTGAGGAAGCAGACGTTGTGGCCAAAATGCCATACCTAGGATTTTCCAATCCAGACTCAAATGAGGTGTATGTGGCATGCTTCCTGCTGCCATGTAGATTTGCCAGGAGTACATTTTAATTTCATTTTCTGGATGTGGTCTGGGAGTAACACTTGATTAAATGTTCTTACATTTTTAGACAATTCCCAACCATAAGGAACAGGAATGGGACCCTCAAAAAACAGATAACTATGCTGGGATATTTCACTTTCGTTTCTGGCATTTTGGAGAATGGACTGAAGTGGTGATTGATGACTTGTTGCCCACCATCAACGGAGATCTGGTCTTCTCTTTCTCCACCTCCATGAACGAGTTTTGGAATGCTCTGCTGGAAAAAGCTTATGCAAAGTAAGGAGGGGATTGACTAGGCTGCTGTCAGGGTACATGAGGAAAGGAAAGCCACATTTGTCTTTGGGAGTTCATTCCCTCCCAGCCCAACCCTGGAGTTTAAGTTGGGTAAGATATCAGTCAGAACCAGGGCATTGCTTTGCACTTGGGCCTGGCTCTCAGAAATCTTAGATGAGAGAGAAATCAGAGGTTCTTGCTTCCATTTAAACTTTTACCTGCTCCCAGGTACCCTTTCCTGCTGCTATCTGCAGCTTACATGGCATTATAACTTCAGTTTTTCCTTATCTAATATCTCCCCATAGAAAGAAGTTTCTGCATAGACTGTCCTTGATCAACATAGCCTAAGCCTAGAAATTTCTGAATATAATTTCAAAACATCTCTAATTTCATACCTAGAGAAAAGCCATCTGGTAAAGTCTAGGCAGGGAATGTTCTGATTCTTTAGAGTATGATGTTCTTGACCTGAAAAACAATTTTATAAAGATAACCTTGCATACTTGCCCTCAGGCTGCTAGGCTGTTATGAGGCCCTGGATGGTTTGACCATCACTGATATTATTGTGGACTTCACGGGCACATTGGCTGAAACTGTTGACATGCAGAAAGGAAGATACACTGAGCTTGTTGAGGAGAAGTACAAGCTGTTCGGAGAACTGTACAAAACATTTACCAAAGGTGGTCTGATCTGCTGTTCCATTGAGGTTTGTACTCATGAAAAACAACCACATTATATTCATTCTTGGCAGAAGAAACTACAAAATTTAGTAGGGAAAATCGCCCTTAACCTGAAGACCCATGAGAAACCATTAATGAGACTTGGAAAGCTAACATACACATTTTGTCCTGGAGTGGAGGCTGAGGTGCTTTAACTTTTTAGCCTTTTGTACCGGATATTCCACATGGAACCAATGCAATCCAGGCTGATGTCAGTAGCCTCTGCTAAATTATTACTCCTGTTTCTACTTCTAGATCTTGAGGTGATGACTGCTTGCTCAAAAAATGAATCTGCTCCACCTAAGTTTATGGCAGTTCATATTAATGTACTACAGTGGATAGTTTGAATCTGACTTGTTTGAGTTGTTATATTACATTCTTTATTTTTTTCCACTACTGTGTTTGTGTCAAGTTGGGTGTCTGGATGAAATTCCCATCTGTGTGAGAACTAGCCTCAATTCTACTGGGTTAATCCAATCAATGTAGAAGGGGAGCCAGGATTGGGTGTCCCATTTCCTGTGTCTTATATATCTTTCTCTGCTCTCAGTCTCCCAATCAGGAGGAGCAAGAAGTTGAAACTGATTGGGGTCTGCTGAAGGGCCATACCTACACCATGACTGATATTCGCAAAATTCGTCTTGGAGAGAGACTTGTGGAAGTCTTCAGTGCTGAGAAGCTGTATATGGTTCGCCTGAGAAACCCCTTGGGAAGACAGGAATGGAGTGGCCCCTGGAGTGAAATGTGAGTTGCATTCCACTTTCACAGCTGTATCACCAAAGCCCTGTAGTTCTCCCAGACCCATCCATCCAAGCTGCTAGTGAGCTGCTCTCAATGCTCAGTGACATCTGTGGGTTGTTGTCAGGCATGGGGTCTGTGACCCAGCCACAAATGAAATAAAGCAGAACTGATCCTCATGAATTCCGTTTCTCTGGTATCCTGCTTACTACAAGAAGTCAATGGCAAATATAATGGTTTATCTTTTTTTTTTTCTATTTGCTTTTAGTTCTGAAGAGTGGCAGCAACTGACTGCAGCAGATCGCAAGAACCTGGGGCTTGTTATGTCTGATGATGGAGAGTTTTGGTGAGGAGAGGTTTCTGTGCCAAGGGAATTGGGGCTTCTACATGGAACTACAGTGGTAAGTATTAAATATTATCTTTGTTTTTTTCCTGTACTCCTTCCATTCAGGATGAGCTTGGAGGAGTTTTGCCGCAACTTTCACAAACTGAATGTCTGCCGCAATGTGAACAACCCTATTTTTGGCCGAAAGGAGCTGGAATCAGTGTTGGGATGCTGGACTGTAGATGATGATCCCCTGATGAACCGCTCAGGAGGCTGCTATAACAACCGTGATACCTTCCTGCAGAATCCCCAGGTTTGAGTCAATTACTTTATTTGCCTCCAAGTTGTCCAGTCAATAGGAATTCAGATCTCACTTTGGTCCTCTCTGGAGTATTTCTTTAGCATCAAGTCTTCTATTTGCAGCTATTGTGTAATATTCATCAACCAGGATCCCTAGGGATTCACTCAGGTGCTTGTAAAACACAGCAGACTATGTATTTTTGTAGAGACAGGCCTTGGCAGCATTATCAAATCTGAATCGCCTCCTCTGGCTGCCTCTCTTCTGGCCATATTACCTGGTATGGCTCTTTGACAATCCCTGCTTCCTTGTGATGGTCCCACATTGGAGAAAGAAGATCTGCTTTGAGATGCTGTCTCAATTCTTCCTCATTTCTCTTTACTGCCCAGCTGTTCTCTGGGGTGCACATTTACTATCTTATTCCTCTGTCTAATGAAGATGGCTATTCTGAACCCCATCATTATGCCTCCATTTTCTCATCTAGATCCAGGTCATTTTTCCCAGGATTTGAATCATTGCCCTGTCAATGGCTCCATCCCATCCATCTCCCATTATGGTGCTATTCCAGGTGACATAGCAGGGTCAGGTCCAAGTAAACTCCGGAGTAAAAAATCCAAACATCCAAAGCCTGAATCTATAGTAACCTGAATGGTTTGAGTCTATAATTACCTGAATTCTTGTTTTCTATGGGTTAGCTCATCGGCACATTTTGAGACGAAGTTTCATCTCAAAATGTGCCGATGAGCTAACCCATAGAAAACAAGAATTCTGACCGTATTGCTGCCTCACTGCCCATGGACATATCTTTTATTTCCATGGATCTCATTGGTCAGGCATTTAGGAGGATACCAAGACTACTGGACTGATTCACCTAACTCATACTGTTCTTCCACCCTTTCCATCTTAATGGTTCCTAAATAAAAGAAATGTCCTATCTCCCCCATACACCACCTCACCCCCATTTACAACTCTGGAAATGTTTCAAATATTAGGCACATATACTAAGCTGGGGAAATAGCTTCACTCTATATGTATGTACAGCATTGAACTTAGGGGTCTTGGTTCTGGATCTGTTTTGCCCCCTTCCTTTCCCTTCCCTTCCTTTCCCTTCGTTTCCCTTCCCTTTCCTCCCCTCCCTTTTCCTTCCCTTCCCTTCCCTTCCCTCCTCTCCCTTCCCCTCCCCTCCTCTTCCCTTCTCTTCCCTTCCTTTCCTTCCCTCCTTCCTTCCTTCATTATTTCCTTTCAGAGATGAGGTCTCCCTTTGTTGCCCAGGTTGGAGTGCACTGGCATAATCACAGTTCACTGCACCCTTGAATTCCTGGGCTCAAAGGATCCTTCTGCCTTAGCCTCCCAAGTAGCTGTTTTATGTTTCTTTCTAAAGGAAGAAAAGAATGGAGACAGAGACAGACAGAAAACTCTGATGTTTTTCAGTTTTATCTCCCAATAGCACCACGATTCCCCAGATGATGCTTGGAGAGTCTCTTACACAGGCTTCTAGCTTCCTTAAAGTGGTGGTAGCAAAACATCAATTCTCCAGGGAACTGGATCCAGCCCTTTCACAGGCCATATGTCTGACTGGCAACAGGAGGCTAGCCCAGGGTGATGCTGCAGTGTCAGGTTGAGTCAAATAAGAACCCTTTCTGTCTTTATGAATTCTAAACTTTTTCTATATATGACATTTAAATACAAAGGAATCATAACAACAACAATAATAATAATACAATAATTTACCAAGAACTTATTAGAACAAAGCATATCCTCTTTGGCATCAAAGGCTAAGAATGAAGTAGTCCCTCGACATATTCTGAATGGCATAGAAAGAAGCAAGTGTTAATGATCTACACTAGCAAGTCAATGAATTATCCAAGACCTTGTTGTCTGATCAATATCAAAGCCCAGAGAATAACTCAAGGCTCTACTTCCCAATGACAAGCTTTCTTTCTGGAAATTTAAGCTGGCTTATCTGAAATGGGAACGGTTACTCACCTCCTTGGTGGCCTCTTTCCCTTAGTACATCTTCACCGTGCCTGAGGATGGGCACAAGGTCATTATGTCACTTCAGCAGAAGGACCTGCGCACTTACCGCCGAATGGGAAGACCTGACAATTACATCATCGGCTTTGAGCTCTTCAAGGTAAAAATGGGCATTTGGAGCAAAGAGAATGAAGACAGAGTAAAAATTAGGATGAATTTAGGGGTAGGGGAAGAATGAAAGGCCTAGGGATAAAGAAGACAGAGGACACAAAAACCATGATTTGAGTAGAATTAAATATTTTACCCTATTTTATTTCCAGGTGGAGATGAACCGGAAATTTCGCCTCCACCACCTCTACATCCAGGAGCGTGCTGGGACTTCCACCTATATTGATACCCGCACAGTGTTTCTGAGCAAGTACCTGAAGAAGGGCAACTATGTGCTTGTCCCAACCATGTTCCAGCATGGCCGCACCAGCGAGTTTCTCCTAAGAATCTTCTCTGAAGTGCCTGTCCAGCTCAGGTTCAGTTTCCTTCACAAGTCCTCAAACTCCTGTTCTTTGCTTTACCTACAATTCTAAACCCGTTCACCTGTCTCCCATCTTCAGACATTCAATGGGACAACTTGCTTAAATAAGACTCGATTCACTAAAATTATGGTGGTAAAAATATTTCTCAAAAAGGGCTTGGGAGAAATTCCCCAGTGAAGGTGTGAACTTCAGATCTCTGAGCTACCCTTAAAGAGGAACAGGCCTATAGTCTAAGTTCTTCCACATCTATTTTATCCTCTGTTTTCTGGCTGATGCCGTCTTTTCTTGAGCAGCTGGCACTCCTCCCTGCTCTTCCATTATGATCTGAGTACTGGGTCACCAAAACTACCTTTCGTTCCAGTCTTGCCTACTTTGATCTTTATCTCCTGGCCCTTAAAGAAAGGAGAAAGGAAAGCATGCTCAAAATATAAGCCATATCTAAGGAGGAATGGGCTAAGTCACACAATGTCTCATGCTTTTCAGCAATAGTGTCTGCTTTGGTGGGCTTATTTCATCAAAGGATATTTATCATATGATGACAATATTTTATTTTTGATGTTCTAGGGAACTGACTCTGGACATGCCCAAAATGTCCTGCTGGAACCTGGCTCGTGGCTACCCAAAAGTAGTTACTCAGATCACTGTTCACAGTGCTGAGGACCTGGAGAGGAAGTATGCCAATGAAAGTAAGAATGGCAGGGATTCTGGGGAAGCGAAAATTCAGTTGCATTTATAGCACATAAATTAGAAAACATGATCACAAATGATTTTCTCCAGTGATATTTTCAGTCTTGAGAAGTGGGATGGATGGCAACCATGGCAGAGGATGGGATGTCAACTTCACACAAGGCCTACAGTAGATTCATTTACATATTTCTATGTAAAATATGGAAAAGGAAATGGAAGTGGGAACAAAAGTGTTTAATCTCATTCATTCTGGTGCTCAGGTGCTATGCTGAAAGTCCCAGAATTGGCATAGCGAGATACCTTCTTGCCTATCTAGAAAAGGAACTTTAATCACTGTGTTAAAAACATATGTCACTTTGTTCCAGCTGTAAACCCATATTTGATCATTAAATGTGGAAAGGAAGAAGTCCGTTCTCCTGTCCAGAAGAATACTGTTCATGCCATTTTTGACACCCAGGCCATTTTCTACAGAAGGACCACTGACATTCCTATTATAATACAGGTAAGAGTGTATACAGGGGTCCCCAGAAAGTCTCATATTCTGTACCAGATACTAGATTATTCCAAGAACCTTACATATGTTTAGGATGCAGAGCAAGAATTACCCTATTTTTTTGGTTTGTTTTATACTCAAAAACTCTTCTCATCAAGCACGGACTCTGACTTCCTTATTAAAATCCATCCTAAATCTCCTTTCTTTGACTTATTTCACTGTGGACAAAAGTCCACATTTTCACCGGTACACATGTTAACACACGTATCATAAAATCCCATGGAGGGAAGCATATGCCAGTTCAGAGGACCTTTACATGGTTAGGTCAGGATGAATCACTGTAGTCTGGCAGTTATTCTGACTCACTACACCTGACCAGCTGCCTTTATCACCATCCTACAGATCAAGAACAACCGGGAGCTCTGTTTTCTGGCTTTTCATCTGTATTTTTTGAGGTATCCTCCCCTCAGCTGATGGGCTATCAGGAAATAACAGAACAGTTTCTTTGTTTTGAAACAAATCTTTTGAAGCTCAGCATTAGGTCTGGATGTCACTGGGCAAAGGCTAATCTCACTGAGGGCTGCTCATCTTCTCTCCCTTCATTTGTTTTTCTAGGTCTGGAACAGCCGAAAATTCTGTGATCAGTTCTTGGGGCAGGTTACTCTGGATGCTGACCCCAGCGATTGCCGTGATCTGAAGTCTCTGTACCTGCGTAAGAAGGGTGGTCCCACTGCCAAAGTCAAGCAAGGCCACATAAGTTTCAAGGTTATTTCCAGCGATGATCTCACTGAGCTCTAAATCTCCAATCCCAGAGAATCCTGACAGAGCTTGCCACCCTTTTATTTTTCGTCAGGTGCCACGTCTTAGTTAAGATGCAAAATCTTTAGAAAGAATGAGATTCACAATAATTAACTTTTCCTCTCTTCTAGTAAGTTCCCCATACCTCCCAATCCAAGTAGCATCAGTAGCTACATAACCTATATACCTCCAGCAGCTGGACAGGGGGAGGTGACAGTCTTATCTAGACATCATACATGTTTGCCAAGAAAGGATCTTGGCAAAGATCCTTTTTAAGGGGTGAGATTCAAGCAGGACAATAACAAGAGGCTGGACACCCTACAGATGTCTTTGATGTTTTCAGTTGTTAAATATATCTCCCCTGTAGGGCATGTTGAGGAAGGAGGAGGGCTGATCAAGGCCAAGCTGGTCTAGCCTGACATCCTAGCTCCTGACTGAACACTATAGACTTCCCAGCAGCATTTCACCCAGCAGCCAGAGCCAACTTTAAGTCCCCAACCGTTACAACCACCACTGCCACCACCGCCAACCACGACCACCACCACCACCACAACCACCACCATCACCACCTCTGGAAAGTGTAGTCCTGCCCTAACCCAAGTCACCCCCCACAGTAAATTTTACCTTCATGTTGAGAAAGCTTCCTAGGTGCTCTTAATCAAGAGCTGGAGTTCAATGAGTCCTAGAAAGTGAGAAGGGCCTGAGCTTCAGCTCAACGGAAACCAGCTGTGTGCCACAAGACGAAAAAGTGGAAGAAGCTGCGGTGGGAGACAAAGCCTCGGTCCCCCACCCATCCACACACACCTACACTCACACACGCGCACCTGGGCGCGCACGAACTACCGTTCAGGCAGTCAGTGGGCAAGAGGAAAGATGAGTAAGTACCACACACACCTAAAAGATGACAGGATTCATTCAGACGTAGTACAGCCAGTTTGGGGCCCCTGACTGCAATGTGAAACCTCTCGCTGCTGCTAGGTTTACAAACAAGCCCATTGTCCTGTGCCTCCTAATATCATTTGTACTGAAGACCCCATCTGGGGACTTGAGACTTTGGTCTCAGCCCAGATGCCTCAGACTTTTCTCTCACTTGGGATACTTCACTCGCTGGGGGTGTTTCTTTGCCCTCTCATTTTTCAGTACTGCTACAGAATTTTCTCTAGAGTCAATTATTATGAAATGTTCTTCCCTCCATCCTAACCTATCAATGTTCTTCTCCTCCTTCAAGGCCCAGTATAAATGCCACCTTCTCCATGAAGCCTTTCCTAATTCCACCCCAAGCCCCCACCTTCAACAATATTTCAATGCTTCCGCAATGATGAAAAAGAAATATAGTTGTAGTACTTAGCCTAGTCCAGCAAGCATTCATTTTTAGCTCGCTCATTTCTTATCATGTTTTTCAGTCTATGTAACTTCTGCAGTGCCTTCACTACACTGTCTTACATAAACCAAATCACAATAAAGTTCATATTAAATGCAGTGACCAGTCTTGATTTGAATTGATGGTGTGGGATGGATGGCAAAATTGACCATCTGTTAAGACTTGTTTTAAAGCCACTGGAGGTGGGGGTTGGAGTACTTCATGAAATCTGAGCCCAGGTAAAAGTGTGATGGATTCAAAGGCCCTGGCTGCACTCTGATGGTACAGTTATTTGCATGGTAGGGTAGTTGGAAGAATGAAGAGTGGCCTTTATTTCACATTTAGGGACAGTTGGGTGTTATTCGGGGTTACTCAATTTTGAAAATCCTATTTGGGATTGGATAAGGCCAAAGGTATAGTAGCCAAATCTTTCAAAGACAGATGTCTCAACAAGACAAAATACCAACTCCCCTCTCCCAGTATCTTCCTTAGAGCCAAACGAATGTGTGAAGACTTCCCTCATTTACTTATACAGTCTGCCATCTGTCCGTCTTATAGTAGGTGATGGGGAAAACTCTTCTTATTTTTCCTCTTGACATGAAAAAGTGCCTAACTAGAGGAGGGATCTCCAAAGGAGTAGCTCAGGAGTACAGTTCTCAAGTACAGCCCTCACTGTCTGTCCTTATAACACTAACCCAGAACATATTAGAGATTTACATGTTGTAGATTTTTGTCAGACATGAAATATCCCATGTAGATAATGTAATCATTCCATATGGTCACCAGATGGCACTATGATATTACAATTAAGCTCAAAGATGCTACTGCTTTTTTTTTCCAAGGATGATAATTTTTCCCCAGATAAAAAAGGGTAGAATACCCTCTCTCACCACTCTTATTCATAGTACTTGCAGTTCTGGCAGGGGCAATCAGGCAAGAGAAAGACATAAAGGGTATTTAAAGGGGAAGAGAGGATGTCAGATTGTCCCTGTTTGCAGATGACATGATTGTATATTTAGAAAACCCCATCATCTTAGCCCAAAAACTCTGTAAGCTGATAAGCAACTTCAGCAAAGTCTCAGGATACAAAATTAATGTGCAAAAATCACAAGCATTTCTATACACCAATAATAGACAAGCAGAGAGCCAAATCAGGAGTGAACTCCCATTCACAATTGCTGAATAAAATACGTAGGAATACAACTTAGAAGGTACGTGAAAGACCTTTTTAAGGATAACGAGAAACCGCTCCTCAAGGAAATAAGAGAGGACACAAACAAATGGAACACAAAATCCATGCTTATGGATAGGAAGAAACAATATTGTGAAAATTTATAAATTTATAAAACAATATTGTCATAATTTATAAATTCAATGCTATTTTCATCAAGCTACCATTAACTTTCTTCACAGAATTAGAAAAAAAAACTACTTTAAATTTCATATAGAACCAAAAAGACCCTGTATAGCCAAGACAATCCTAAGCAAAAAGAACAAAGCTGGAGGCATCATGGTACCTGACTTCAAACTATAAGCAAGGATACAGTAACCAAAACATCATGGTATTGGTACCAAAATAGATATATAGACTAATGGAAAAGAGCAGTGACCTCAGAGGTAATATCACACATCTACAACCATCTGATTTTCGACAAACACAAGCAATGGGGAAATGATTCCCTATTTAATAAATGGTGTTGGGAAAACAAGCTAGCCATATGCAGAAAGCTGAAACTGGATCCCTTCATTATGCCTTATACAAAAAATTAACTCAAGATGTAATAAAGATTTAAACTTACAACCTAAAACCATAAAAACCCTAGAACAAAACATAGGCAATACCATTCAGGACATAGGCATGGGCAAAGACTTCATGACTAAAACACCAAAAGCAATGGCAACAAAATCCAAAATTGACAAATGGGATCTAATTAAACTAAAGAGCTTCTGCACAGCAAAAGAAACTATCATCAGAGGAAACAGGCACCATACAGAATGGGAGAAAATTTTTGCAATCTATCCATCTGACAAAGGTCTAATATCCAGAATTTACAAGGAACATAAACAAATTTACAACAAACAAACAAACAATCCCATCAAAAAGTGGAAGAAGGCTATAAACAGACACTTCTCAAAAGAAGACATTTATGAGGCCAACAAATATATGAAAAAAGCTTATCATCACTGGTCATTACAGAAATGCAAATCAAAACCACAATGAGATACCATCTCACATTAGTTAGAATGACGATCATTAAAAAGTCAGGAAACAACAGATGCTGGCGAGGATGTGGAGAAATAGCAACTCTTTTACACTGTTGGTGGGAGTGCAAATTAATTCAACCATTGTAGAAGACAGTATGGTGATTCCTCAAGGATCCCGAGCCAGAAACTCCATTTGACCCAGCAATGCCATTACTGGGTATATACACAAAGGATTGTAAATCATTCTATTATAAAGACACAGGCACATGTATGTTTATTGCAGCACTTTCTACAATAGCAAAGACTTGGAACCATGAAATACTATGGTTCTACTATGGAATACTATGCAGCCATACACAAGAACATGTTCATGTCCTTCGCAGGGACATGAATGAAGCTGGAAACCATCATTTTCAGCAAACTAACACAAAACAGAAAACCGAACACCACATGTTCTCACTCATAAGTGGGAGTTGAACAATGAGAACACATGGATAGAGGAAGGGGAACATCACACATTTGGGGCCTGTTGGGTGGTGGGGGGCAAGGGGAGTGAGAGCATTAGGACAAATACCTAATGCATGCAGTGCTTAAAACCTAGATGAGGGTTGATAGGTGCAGCAAACCACTATGGCACATTTATACCTATGTAACAAACTGCACATTCTGCACATGTATCCCAGAACTTAAAGTAAAATTTAAAAAGTAATTTTAAAAGGGTATAAAGGAAAAAGAACTAACATTTTGAATTATCTGCTGTGTGTCAAACTCCATATTCAATGCTTTACATATGTGATCTCATTTTAGTGCCCATAAAAACCAAATGAAGTGCTGTTATTTTCCCTGGTTTTGAAAGATGAGAAAGTTAAAGAGAGGCAAAATAACTTGCTCATGGATGCTCAGCCACTAACAGATGGCTTTGGTTTAATTGTTTTCATTTAACTCTGAAACTTTGGCATTTTCCATGGACATATGCCGTCTTCCAGAAAGTAGTGATATCTAACCTTGGTACAGTGTGTATCCACGGCAGTGTACCAATAACTGTGTAGGAAACATACCAAATGCTTTTTCTTAGAATCTTTACCTCTAACTTACACTTCAGGTATGTATGTCATCTGTAGGTAGGCTTGGTCTTCCCAAAAGAAATCAATGCAGTAATATATATATAAGCATGTCTTTGATACACACAACATAAATGAATCTCAAAGTAATTATGCTGGGTGAGAGAAGCCAGACAAAAAAGGATACATACTGCTTGATTTCATTCATATAAAATCTAGAAAATGCAAAGTACTCTATAGTGACAGAAAACATATTATTGATTGCCTGGGGCAGTGGAAAGGGAATACAAAGAAGAAAGGAATACAAAGGGGCCCAAGGAAACTTTTGGAGGTAATGACTATGTTCATTTTCTTGAAACTGCTTGGTATCTTGATTGTTATGTTGGTTAAATAACTGAGTATGTTTTTCAAAATTCAACTGAGTTTTACTGTAAATAAACATTTTTAAGGTGAAGCCTTATAACCACTTTACGATCCCCCACTCATCTTTTAAAGTTTACACATATCTATATCTAAATACACATACAAATACATATGTCTAAATACATTTAAAACTCCTCAAGGAAATGTTATAATTTGTGCTTTCAACAGTAGTACGTATTTAAAAGAACTTGAGGAGAAAACTAGTTTTTAAAATATTTACTCAGATATTTACTATTTCTGTTTCTCTTTCTTCATTCCTGACATTCCAAGATTCTCTCTCGTGTCATTTATGCTTAGCCTGAAAAAATTTTTTTAGTATTTCTTTTAGAGCTGTCAATTAGTTCTCTCAGTTTTTCATCATCTAACAATGTCTGCATTTGCCTGCATTCCTGAAGGATATTTTCACTGGATGTAGAATTCTGGTTTGGGAGTTATCTTAATCCATCAATTTAAAGGCATTATTTCTCTGCTTTCTGCTCTCCATGGTTTCTGATGAGAAATTCACAGTATTCCAAATTACTGTTAACCATATATATTGTGTATCATTTTTCTGTAGGTACTTCAGAGATGTTTCTTTCTTTGGTATTAATTGGATTGTTTTTTGCTTGTTGATTTTTTTAAGTTCCTTGTAGATTCTAGATATTAGACCTCTGTCTGAGTCATCTTTTGGGAATATTGTCTCCAATTCTGTAAGCTGTTGTTTACTATGTTGATAATTTCTTTTGCTGTGCAAAAGCTCTTTCACTTAACTAAGTCTCGCTTGTCAATTTTTGTTTTTCTTACAATTGCTTTTGGGTTTACCAATAAATAATTTGCTAAAGCTGATGTTGGGAAGGATTTTCCTTAGGTTTTCTTCAAGGATTTTTATAGTTAGATGTCTTCTATTTAAATCTTCAGTTCAGCTCGAGTTAATTTTTGTATATGGTGAAAAATAGGGATCCAGTTTCATTCTTCTGCATATGGCTAGCCAGCCAGTTGTCCCAACACCATTATTGAATGAGGAGTCCCTTCCTCATTGTTTATTTCCGCTGACTTGGTCAAAGATCAGATGGCTGCATGTGTGTGGCTTTATTTCTGGGTTCCCTATTCCATTGCATTGGTCTATGTGTCTGTTTTTGCAGTGGTACCGTGCTTTTTAGTTATTATAGCCCTGTAGTATAGTTTGAAGTCAAGTTTTGTTATGCCTCTGGCTTCTTTCTTTTTACTTAAAATTGCTTTGACTGTTTGAGCTCTTTTTTGTCCCATATGAGTTTTATAATAGATTTTTAATTATGTGAAAAGTGTCATTGGTATTTTGATATGAATAGCATTGAATCTGTAAATTGCTTTGGGCGGTATGGCCATTTTAATAATATTGAGTCTTCCAATTGAGGAGCATGGACTAGTTTTTATTCTTTGTGTCATCTGTGATTACTTTCAGCAGTGTTTTGTAGTTCTCCTTGTAGCGACCTTTCACCTCCTTGGATTGATGTATTCCTAGGTATTTCATTTTTTTGGGTGTAGCTACTGTAAATGGGATTGTGTCTAGATTTGGTTATTAGCTATAACGTTAGTGGTGTACAGAAGTGCTGCTGATTTTTGTACATTGATTTTGTATCCTGAAATTTTACTGAAGTTTTTTATCAGCTCTAGGAACCTTTCGGCAGAGTCTTTAGGGTTTTCTAGGTATAGAATCTTATTGTCAGTGAGGAGAGAGAGTTATTCTTCTTTTCCTATTTGGATATCTTTTATTTATTTCTCTTGGCTTATTGCTTTGGCTAGGACTTCCAATACTATAGAAGCAGCCAATAAACATGAAAAAATGCTCATCATCACTAATCATTAGAGAAATCACATCAATACCACAATGAGATCTCATCTCACACCAGTCAGAATGGCTATTAATAAAATAAAAAAAACAATAGATGCTGGTGAGCCAGTGAAGAAAAGAGAATGCTTATACTCTGTTGGTGGGAATGTAAATTAGGTTAGCCACTAATAGAATAGCCAGAGCAATCCTAAGAAAAAACAATGAAACCAAAGGAATGCAATTTGGGCCTTTGTCAAATAACTAAAAGTAGAACACCATTCAAATCAGCAATCCTATTACTGGGTATATACCCAAAGGAAAATAGGTCTTCCCATCAAAAATACACATTCTCTTATATGTTTATTGCAGCACTATTCACAATAGCAGAAACATGGAATCAACATATGTGTGCATCAACGGTGGATTGGATAAATAAAATATGGTATATATGCACTATGGAATACTATAAAGCCATAAAAAAGAACAGCATCATGTCTTTTTTGCAGCAACATGGATGCAGTTGGAGGCCATTATCCTAAGTGAATTAACACAGAAACAGAAAACCAAATACTGCATGTTTTCACTTGTAAGTGGGAGCTAAACATTGAGTATACGTGGACATAAAGAAGGTAACAATACACACTGGGGACTATTAGAGGACAGAAGGAGGGAGGGGGTCATGGGATAAAAAACCACCCATTGGTTACCATACTCAGTACCTGGGTGACAAGATCATTTGTACCCCAAACCTCAGCATCATGCACATATCCATGTAACAAACCTGCACATTTATTCCTTGAATCCAACATAAAAGTTGAAATAAAAAAGAAAAAGTGAAAGTGAAAGGAGTTTCCTTTTCTTCCTTTCGCATCTCTGAATTTCTTCACAGTTTTATAAAGAACATGTATTTTTTATTATTATGGCTTTATTGAAATACAATCCATATACCATATAATGCTCCAATTTAAAGTGTAAAATTCAATGCTTTTTAGCATATTAACAGTTGTGCAACCAACACCACAGTCAATTTAATAAAAATTTTATCACCTCCAAAAAGGAGTATTTTTTCCTTTGTCATGCTCTACTTCCTCTCAACCCATTTTCTTCCTCACTAAGAAAATACTAATCTACTTTCTTCTCTATAGACTGGTCTATTCTAGACATTCTTGTAAATGGAATCATACAATATATAGGCTTTTGTGTCTGTTGTCTTTCAGTTAGCAGAGTGTTTTCAAGATTCTTCCATACATACAGTAGCATAAGGCAGTATTTCATTTGTTTTTATTGCTAGATAATAGTCCATTGTATGAATATACCACATTTTATTTATTGATTCTCCAGTTGATGGAAATGGATTATTTCTACTTTTTGTCTATTATGAATAATGGTGCTATGAACATTCATGTACATGTTTTTGTATGAACATGTGATTTCAATTCTCTTGGGTATATATCTAGGAGTGGAATTGCTAGATTGCATGGTAATTCTGTGTTTAACTCTTACAGTAACTAGAACTAGAATGTTATTCAAAATAGCTGCACAATTTTGCATTTCCTCCTGTAGTATATGAGGCTTTGAAATTCTCCACATCCTTGCCAATACTGATTATTAGCTGTTGCTTTTATTTTTCCATCTTGGTGTGAAATGATATAGTGTTTTTATTTTTTAAGATAAAATTATATTTATCTTATACATCATATTACATAACATGTTTTGATATACATATACATGGTGAAATTACAGTCGAGCAAATTAACATATCCATATCCTCTCATGGTCACTTTTTTGGTGACAGAAAATGAAATGTACTTTTAGAAAATTTCCAATATATAATATATTATTAATGCTTGTCATCATATTCTACATTAAATGTCTATACTTATTTATTATGTTAAGTAAAATACACTGGAAACAGAAAAATACTGCATGATCTCTCTTATATGTGGAGTCTAAACAAGTCAAATGTGGGGATTCAGTCAGGCTGGTGGGAAAAATTTTAGTTATAATATCCACAAACCCTCCTGGAACGTTTGAGGGGTTTGCATAAGCTTCATTAATAAATCTAGCTGAAGACAGCTAGAGTCTTTTTGCAGGAGCCAGAGAGATTAGGGCACAAATACAAAGGAATGTAGAGTACTTTACGTAGCTAGCTTGTTTACTCATGTGATCCTAAGACCAACCTTTGATTTACCAGGGGTGCTTAATTACTTTCTACTAGGGAAGTCCACAATGTCAATTAACCTCTAGTGATGTTGACTGGAGCCTTTGTCAATTAAACTTTAATGAATAAACGCTGATCTCACTGGCTGGCGAGGGCCGGTGGTTGCAACTGTTTATAGCACTCTACAGGGAGTCTGTAAGCAGCCCAGACACTCAGTGGAACTGGTAAAGTATAATATCTGTGTCAGTGTACTTTATTCATCCATCGTTGAGTCAGGGTTTGCAGGACAGACTCCTGCATGTGGTAACCCCAACAGTCAAACACCGAACACATAGAAACAGAGACTAGAATGGTGGCTACAAGAGCTGAGGAGGTCGGGGCAATGGTGAAATGTTGGTCAATGGGTATAAAGTTATAGCTATGTAGGATGAATATATATCATTGTGTTTTTGCTTTGTGTTTCTCTGATGGCTAATGATGTTGAGCATGTATTTATGCCCTTATTAGAAATTTTTACATCGTACTCAGAAAGATATCTATTCAGATACTTTGCCCATTTTAAAAATGAGTTGTCCTTTTTAATTGAGTTGTAGATATTATATACATATGCATATTCTGGATATATATATATATATGTATATATATTCTGGATATAAATATATATATATATATATTCTGGCAAATAGTTTCTGCCATTTTCTGGGTTGGTCTTTTTCTTGATAGTGTCCTTTGATGCACAAACATTTTCAATTTTGATGTTGTCCAATTTATCTATTTGTTTTTTTGTTGCTTGTGTTGTTGGTGTGATAGCTTAAACTATTGCTTAATCCATTGTTTAAATCACTGCTTAATCTAGTGTCACAAAGATTTATGCCTATGTGTGCTCCTAAGAGATTTGTTGTTTTAGCTTTTACCTTAAGTACTTTAATCCATTTTGAGTTAATTTTTGTGTATGATGTACTGCAAGAATTCAGATTTGTTTCTTTGCATGTGGAAATCCTTGTGCAAATGGTTTATTTCATTTCTTTGAAAAGACCATTCTTTACCCATTGAATAGTGTTGGCACTCTTGTTGAAAACCAATGGGCCACAAATATGTGGATTTATTTTTGGATTTTCAGTTATATTCTGCTATCTGTGTCATCGTATGCCACTACCATGCTGTTTTGATTGCTATGGTTTTGCAGTAAATTTTAAAACTAGAAAGTGTGAGCCCTCCAACTGTGTACTTATCTTTGAATAATTTTTGTTATTTTGTGTCAGCTTGTCAATTTTTGTCAATTTCTGCAAAGAAGCCAGCTAGGATTTTGATAGGCATTGCATTGAATCTGTACATTAATTTGGGGAATATTGCCATCTTAACAATATTACAGGGCATTTAACTTATCAACATTAAAAGGAACATAGGGTGTGTATTACTTTTTAGATAACAGTAAAACAGATATTGTTCAATTAGAAAATAATGTACTAGTCCCTTTTTAAGGCCTCCTTCTTAACAAGGGTCACATCTCCATCTTACGTTGTTTCCAGATGGTCCTTCAAAGACAGAAACAAAGACCTTGCTGTGAGAACTGGTCAGTTCAGAAAGGGGCAGCTTTGATCTTGAAGATTCTTGGTTGTGCTGGCTCACTCTTCATACAGTCTAAATCTGGGTAAGGGAAGATGAAAACTCATTTATCAGGAGAATATTATTTGCCAAGCCTTGTGCCTTGCATTTTTCCATTACATAGTCCCACTCACTCTTTGCAATAACATTTTACATGGGCATAACAATTCCAGTTTGCAGGTAAGGAAGCAAAAGCCTGTGAAGGTTAAGAAGTTGAACTTGCAGGGCTTTTAGGTGGCAGAGGTAGGATCTGAATCAAGGTTGGTCTCACTCCAGACACTGTTCCCATACTCTGAGACCACTCCCAATATAAAAACATCTGTTCAAACTTCTGTCCAGGTCTGGCAGAGGAGCCTCATCTTTCTTTGGACTATAATAGCTGCCGAGTTGTTCCAAGATGCTCCTTCCAGATGTTGAGGGTAACAAGGAAAATCCAAAGTCTGTACCAGTGTATCCAAGCTGACTTGTGCCCTGGCACAGTTCATCTCACCAGAGGAGCTCTGCTCAGAAGGAGGCATTTCCTTTTATTCCAGGGCAGGACACTGAGCCAAACCAAAAGTCTCATGCTTTTAATTTCAGTGTAGATCTCCTCTCCTAGTAAACCATTTGAGATGTAGCTCTCAGTGAAAATCTCAATGACAAGAACTCATTTTATTGCAAAATAAATAGATCTTTGTGTGTCTAGCTCTAGACCATTAGACAGTAATTGACAAGAATGTTAAATATATCAAACCCATTCAAATAATTTACCAATGACTGTGTCTTCCTGAGCAAGTTGGGTAGAGATTGACCCACAACAACTGAAAGAACAAATTCAAGCTCCATGGGATGGGGAGCATTGTGGGATTATTCTGTATGATGGGCAGTAGAAAAATACCTCCTCCTCCTTCTCCTCATATGTTTGTGATTTTTCAGCCTCAGGACTAATTACATCATTGGGTTTATGTGCTTTTGTATAGGATTATCACACAGGAAGAGGTTGCAGTCAAAAACTACAGCCAATGTTCTTCACTATCTTTTTTCACTCCCTACTGGCTTACAGATCATCGATTTTGACTTTTTGATGTGATTTTCATAGGCTGTTCCTATATCTCTCCATGGATCTGTAAGCAGGGGTCATGTTTTAGGTTCATAAAGCATTAGACAAGCTTTTGTAACCAAGAGAACTTGGGAACTGAGGAAATAGTATGGGTGAATAAGATGAGGGGAAATTTAAGGACAATGCCTAGAATTCTGACTTGAGAATGACAAAAGAAAGAATATGAGGAGAGGCTCTATTATGACAAATATAAAAGAACACATTCAGTTTGGGACAACTTGAGTATTGAGTGCTTTTGAAATACATTAGTGGAGGTTTTGAGTAGATAGGTGGATTTACAATAAGTGTCTAGAGCTCAGAGTTAATAAATATGGGCTTGAGATATTAATTTGGAAGTTATGATGCAGGTGGGGGCTAGGGACATGGGTGTGAACAAAACACACCAGGAAAGAGTCCTTGTGAACATCCACATATAAGGGATGGCTAGAAACAGGAATTTGAAAAGGAACTGGAGAAGTGGCAACCAGAAAGGTAGGAAAATGATCAGAAGAGATTGGTTGCAGAACCAAAAGGAAACAGAATTTCAAGAAGAAAGGAACAGTCAACATTCACTCAGTCAACTAAGGTTTATTGAATAACTACTGTGTGCCTGGAGATGCCTTCATGGAACTAAAAAGGAAAAATGCCTGCTCTGGTAGAGCTAACATTGAACTGGAAGAAGTCAAACAATACACATAATAAATAAATGAACAATAAAGTATGAAAGAAGTTGATAGATGTTGTGAGAAAAAGGACCAGGGAATGCAGATCAGGAGTTCCAGTCAGAGAAGTTCAGTTTAAATGAGGTGATCAGGATAGCGCTTGCTGAAAAGAGAAACTTGAACATAGACTTGAGGTGAAAGGTGAAGATGAGAATATCTGAGAGAAGGGTGTTTCATCAGAAGGAACAGCTACCATAGAGGCTCTGAGGTAAACACATGCCTGATATGTTTGTGAAATAGCAAAGAACAATTCTGCATTGAGCAGAATCAGTGAGGGGAAGAATAGAAGGGAATGAGGTGAGAAGGTAAGAACGTGGTACACACAGTGGAGGGCCATGTATGATGTCATTACAAACACTGTGTCTTTACTCTGAGAGGGGTATGGAACCATTGAAGAGTTTTAATATATGTTGAATGCTGTGTTGAGATTATGGTTAGATGTGCAAGTGTAGAAGCAATTGCAAAAATCCAACAGCAGTGAATATGGCTTGAATCAGATAGGTTGCAGTAAAGCTGGAACAAATGGTCAAATGGCACATATATGTAACAGCACGCACATACACTCATATTGCTTTTAAGTTTCAGCTTCATTGAAGTATAAATACAACAAAATTGCCTAATTTTAATTACAAAATTTAATTATGGGTCAATCAGGTTTTATATGGATGCTATAATGTCTTCTTCAAAAACAAATGGAAATAGCTGGATTTTCCTTCCAAGAGTATTGTCTTATGGTTTTAAAAGCATTACACAATGGTTTGTGTAATATGAGAGGAAAAAATACTTGAGAACTATTAAAGAACTGGTGATTTCTGCCTAAGATGGATGAGGGCTTGACATACAAATGTGAGGCATGGGCTTGCTCTGCACAGGACAAGGCCTGGCCAATATAGAAAGCACAGCTGGATGCTATCCCCACAAGCAAGAGACTGGTGTTAGAAAATATTTCTTGCCTTTGGATATAGATGGGGAAAATCGGGGCGCATGCTAATGGTGTCCACACATTGCACCAAGCAGGGCCCACCTAGGCTTGTCCTGCTTGGGACCAGAAGGTCTCTAACAATGGGTATAGTGTTGTGGAAGAGCCACTTGTCTGCATTTGGATTGCTGACCAAAATTAACTTGGGGGAGTGGTAACTATTGAAGGTGTTCCAAATGACCACAAATTTTTTAATGGTGAATAATAATAATGGCTACTATTTATTGAGTATCTGCTGTATAGCAGGATAAGCATTACGATATGTTAACTATTTATTCTTCACAACCTCTGATGTATTTTTAAACTGTTGTTAAAATGGGGGAAACTCATGCTTAGAGAGACATAAAATGCAGTTCTACCTCTGAAATCTAAACTCTTAATCCCACATTACCCTAAAAGGGATCTATAATTTCAGCGATTCCACTAACTTGACAGCATGTGATTGGGTCAAATTGAAGCAAGAGCAAAACAGGTGGTAGGGGAATCAGATTGAGCATTTTTGGTACTGGGCTACCACTCTACTGGGAATGATAATTTTACTCAATTTTATTTTTGGTGGGAAACCCCATTGACCAGAGACTTCCTCTAGAAGGGAGGAAGTAAGAGGTGTGGAGATTTAGGAAGCTGATAAAATATGTAGCTAAACCAATGTAGAAACGACTAGGAACATACAGGTTGGCCCCCAAGGTATTTTGCAACAACCTCAAATGATATAAACACTATTACATTATTAGAGTATGATGACAGGAGCTGCATGGAGAGGTGCTGAGTTTCCACTGAATGATTGAGGGCCTCCCTGGGGAGTCCAAAACGGTTGTCTTGTTTATGGGCAAGAAAAAATGGGTGACCATATCACAGTGGGCCACAGTGTATAATCTAGCCAACAGGAAATTAAAGAAAAGTCACCAGGCCACCATCCATATGTTTGCCAGAAAAGTAAGTACCCCTCCAGAACTCCTTTAATTCTCACTTACAGGCTGGGGAGTCAAACTTGTACTTAACCTTGCTCCTGCAGCAGCGGGAACCACCTCAGCTGTAGCAAGGGGCCATTAAAATGATGAAGGACAACATGATTGGAAATCATGCATTACAGAGTGGGGTTGGTGGCTTCTTCAACTGCTATGCCATGATGGTTGGAGGAAAGCTGGTGGAAAACCTGAAGATCTGAAACAGTGAGGTGTGCTCTGTTGGGTACATGGCATTTTACGAATCATTAAGGTTACAACTATGTGCTAGGCCTTACTTTTCCCATCAGAGGAACAGTGACTTCTAGAAAGTCATAGTGGGCACATTGGCCCAGCACAACTAACACTGCGTCCTTTATGGTACAGATGTTAGTGAAAATAATATTAAGGCTTTAGTTCCTTTAATAACATACAATGTTGCAGTTGATATACCATTTAAAGGAGGGGCTAAGTTTGGTGTTAATAATGCTCAAAATTATACAGTTAATGAGTTAAAAATGATAAAGGAGTTCACCACGGTGTTAACAAAAAAGGGTTTCATTGATCCTGGAATTGATGCCTTTGCTCCTCATATACACACTGACAAAAGGAATATCCTAGATTACAGATACTTATCCTGATATTATAGGCTATTTTGATATTAATCCACATGCCTACATCATTGGTTAAGAGATCAGTCCAAGTGGCATCCATGCAACTCTGCCATTGGGAGTTATCCTGCATGGATTTGAGAAGTTCATAAATGCTGCTTCTTGCATGAACTTTACGGCATTGTCTCCCAATGTGGGGGAATAAAACCTTTATCATTCGGGATTTGGTAATATGATCCTTCACACAATGAAGTGTTTATATCATTTTGATGCTAGATGTGTTTGTGTTGGCGAGATTGATGAAATCATATGGAATCCAGATAGTGTTTATCCAAAGGAGTTAGAAGACTCTAAATTATCAACTGGGACCATTATTGTCTTTCCTACAGTCAAACCTTATGGTAGAAATATCCTGAAAGCAGATTATGATACATGCACTTCTGGTTAAGGTGAAAAACAGCTTACCAAGCACAATACATCCAAAATCAAAACAAAAATCACTGCTGAAAGCGGTAATGGACCAATAGCAGCAGGGATTAAGATCTTCGTTATGGGGAATAGATTGGTAATCCCTGTTTTCTACTTGAATGCTAGAGGAGTAACTATCTAATTTAAATAATTTAAAAATATCTGAATTATGTCAGCTACATATATTTAAATATAAAAAGGATTTTCACTCCATTTACTAATGTCTGTTCAAGAAAGTGTACGATAAAAACGTGGAAAGCCTAGTGGGGCTATTTATTTATTCTTACTGCAGAGTTTCAGTGTACAATGTAAAGAGTCTTATTTTATAACATTAGAACATGGCATAGCCCTCTCGTTTTGTAAAGCAAAGCAATTTGGCTTTGCATGTGGTAAAATTAAAAGTTGTTTTTTACGAATTTTATTTTCCTGCAATACTGTAGGCTGAGAAGCCAGTCAATTCATGTCCACAGGGAAGAACTTAAAAGTAATGATATTTGAATTCCCTGCATCCCCAGGGAGGAATCAAAAGTGGCTGAAGAGAAAGTGAGACATCCTATTAAGGTGGATTGGACTGGTGACAGGTGGAATTAATTTAGTAAGGAATTTCTTGATACCCATGTAATAGGTATTTGGAGGTAGAAGTGGGCTGGGCCATGATACCCATCCTATCTCATTACCATGACCTCTGAAATGTCATGAACAAAGATGCCATGCAGTCCATTGGTTTTCTTATTGCAAATATTGTTGAGATAGTTGTAATTACATGTAATTGTAAGAATGAAGAGCGATCCTGTGTACTTTTTACCTGTTTACCCTCAGTGGTAATATAGCCTTGCTTCTTACTTTGAAGAAATGTGTATCTCTAGGAAATAGGACCAGGGTTCTCTAAGTAAAAGACTAAGGTACACATATAATAGGGCCACATTGCCAATTTCCTTTTTATCCCAAGGTCAGCTGCTTGAGAGAACATGTATAAGTATGTATAAAGCAATGGCTATAGCAAAGGCTTCAGATTAACCTCTACTGTAGGCAACAGGCCTGGAATATGCAAAAGTTGACCTGACAAGCCCCAACAAAGGAGAGAGGAAAAGCCAAGACCATATTTGCTCCCTGGTTCAGTGAGGTGCCAAAAACTGAAAAAGAACTATCAAGATAGGTCCAAAGATGTAGTGGAATAATTTTATTCCATGAGAAGGGTTTCTGCCATCAGGTATGGCAAACAAATAAAAAGTAATCAGCTGTAATATTGCAAAGTGGTTGAGTCATCCCAGTGGCCTACCCAGAGATCTGTCAGCATCAGGGACTGCTGTGTACATTGCAAAGTAGAATGGCAAACACAGGAGCAATTGTACAGTGACACAGGCACAGGATTAGCAGAGGGTGGTGGTAGTAGTGGTGCTTCCCACAGGTACGTGGGAAGCCAGCAGATGCCACCCAAGTGCTTGGGGGCAAATACCTCATGGGCTGTGGAGAACAACTATAATCTGTGGGACATTTCAAGTATCAGCCCCTCCTGACTTCAGTAGGAGGTAAGGAACTTGGATAAGACTAGAATTCCAGTAATCATGCTTATAAGGCTGAGCTGTGGAATAATATATTTGTCATTGTTTGGACCCTGCTCCTCCAAGTCATTGTGACAAAGGAAAATGCCTTCAAATTTTATTTTTTGATAAAATATATTGGTAATTTGCTAACTTATAAACAGTATTTCTACTTTACTTAATAATAGGAAAATAGTTGGAGCAAACCTGGCAAGAAAGGCTGGAAGGGTGTGAGGATGGTTAGCTAGTTAGCAGGAGCTTGTTAGTAAGAAGGCAGTGCAGTAATTGTGCACATGGACAGTAGATAACTTGGCTAAATCCTAGCTACTGGAATTCTCATTCACTTGCCCACTCGTATTTACAGAAAATGTCTTTTTGGCTTTCAATATGAAGAGTTTAAGTGAGAAAATTAAAGCTTGCATGTAAGTACACTGAACTAGAAAACAACCAAATAACATTTGGTAAGATATGTAATCCATTTGTAGAGAATATAGTACCATTGTGTATGCACTTACACAAACGTACAAAATTATATACACATGCTCTAGAAGGAGTACTATGTCCACTGCACAAGTAATACTAGTGGAATAAACCTCTAGTTTATCAAATTGCTGGTGTCCTTGTCTTGAGTCTTGAGGACTCAAAAGAGCCTCCGACAAACCAGTACGTCTAGCAGCTTTGAACAAGCTTTACAGTCATTTAGTCACATTTAAGAGTAATTTTTCAAAGAAAAGTTATCTTTCATAGAAATGTCTACAGTGTCTGATATGTTGCAGGTGCTCAATAAATGCTTTCTAATGCACGAGCACATTAGTGAATGAAGGTTTTCAGTAATGTTGGTTGGAATGCCTCCTGTGACCTCTGGACTTTGGTATCAGATATAAGACAAAACTAAACATTGTGCAGATGGTTTTGCATGCTCAGAATTTTCCAAGTGGAAAGATGATCAAAAGAAATTATTTACTACATGTGATTTCTTGTGGTGGGTTTCCTTCATCTACATTTGTGATCTACAAGGCTTTTGACCTGTATTGATTATACACATTTGTGTCTCTGAGCTACTCCATGTAAACATCAGATGGAGAATCTGCGTCTGAGTTACTTAGTAGCAGAATTTGCAGGGCATTTCCTGTATTGGTCACAAGGCTGGGCATTTCCCTGCCTCCAGACCTATGAGACAGTGATATACCCTCCAACCTGTGAAGTAGGTAAAATGGTCAATGCTAAGGGGGTGGATGGGAAGGTGACAGAAGACAGAAGCACTGTCTCATTGATGTTTGTCATTTTTATTTGCAATACTTTAGGTCCAAGTTTCAAACTGCAATATTTTTACACTCAAGACACAGTCATGCACAATCCATATTTCAATTTTCTATTGCTTCAACCACATTTTAAAATAACAATATTGGAAACAAAAATCCTTAAAAAGATTGGATGCTGAGGCCAAAAGGATGGAACCATACCATCAGCAGGTCTACAAAAGAAATAACTTACTTAAAAATCAACAAACAAAAAGACCATATATACCTTTAATCCAAAGTTACAGAAGAATTTCACTACACATGGTTTACAGATAACACATTTTGACAAAAGTAATGCACAGCCAAATAAGATACAATTCTGATAAACAATGAAAATGTGGATCCTCAACTTGTTTTGCGTAGATGTCGTAAGTAGACATCACTATCCTTGTGATCTGGCTCCTCCTGGCTGATGTACTGAGATTTAAAACTCAATGCACTTATAGTTACAGGATTCTGTGAAGATCTTATCATCAATAATCAATATAGTATTTGCAGGTCCATAAAGCACGCCATACACAAGCACATATACTGAGCTTGAATTTTGCACTCAGGGCCGGCTGGCACTCTGCTGTAGGCAGGGCATTGGGACCAACCACTAACTAACTCCCAGTTTACCCTCCTTCCAGCAGTGTACTCATCATACAACTGGTCAATCACTGCGGGAGTTGTCATCAGAAATGCTATCTTTGGTTCCCAACAAATGAATTTGTCAATACTTCTGACTTCTAAGAGCATGTAATTACTTTTTCATTTCTCTCTGCAACTTGTAAGTGTTTAGGTTTACTCTTAGTAGTCTCAGCCATTAAAATGCATGGGCTCAGCCATCTTGTGCCACTTGAGAATTAAACTCTATAAAGCCCAGCACTAATTCACAGGAAAGGAGAAGCCCAAGTACAGTTATATTCTAGCAAGTGTGACAGTGTATCTCTGTTGTAGTGGCAAATACTGGCTACAGCTTAATGAAAACCAGACTTTACATACAGAGTGTATGGAAAATGAAAATTGGGAACAGTCAACAGAAAATGGACATTAAAACAAAAACAAAACGAAACAACTATGAATGAATTGAAAGGCTGCCACAAGTTTTATCAACATCCCCTATTATTATGAACTTCATTTGCTTGAGTTTTAAAAATCATCTTACACAGTTCTTTTTTTTAACTGCAACATAAGAGACTCAGGCTTAAGCATGTGATATTTGCCATCACTATAGCAGGTTGAATTTGCAAGGCAACCTATAATACAGTAGAATGTTAGAGCTTTTGGAAAGACCCTAAGGATCATCTAGTCCAATACACTTATTTTACAGATGAGGAAACAGTCATGGAAAGGATAAGTGACTTGCCCAAGGTCTCACAGCAATTAGTAATAAAGCTCATATTAGACTCCAGGGCTCCTTCTTCCCAAGCTAGTATTTATTCCACTACATCTGACTCATTCTCTATTATTGCTATTGATTTCCTCTTGGGTACTAAATATGGTGAACAAATGGATGCCTGCCTTATTGCTGGTATTATGGGATAGCATTTGCCTGATGGCAGCTTCTAAAGGAGACTCTGATGGCACTAACCAGTTTCTAAAAGTTTATCTTGCAAGTTCAACCCAATTAAGTGGCAGTAAATGCAACAAGTTATATAGAATACTTGTACACACAGGTGTGCACATGAAGGTGATACCTCAGTTCCCGCCTTTGCAGATTCAGTCGGACATTGTTTAATATTAAACACATTCCCAATGCATGTTGGTTTATATTCATTTGGTTACTTAAAGGAGTGTGGATCAGAAAAGGAATGAAAAAACTAAAAGCCAACCAACAGAAAAATTATATCAGAAACAAATCTTTTATGAAAAATTCTTTCATAGGAGAAATATTTCCATTATTTCCAAGTTACCATTTATTTCCTTCCCAGTCCACATACAAATATATGTTCAGAATTGTGTGCTGAGTTCACTCCAAATCCCAGGCCTATTAAACTGTCAGTTTACAAATGCTGAATTTCAGTCTTCTTGTTCAGAGCTCAGAGACTGGGAGATATTTGCATTGTTGGCCATGCCTTTGTTAAACTGAATATTAACTGCAAGTTACAAATGCTGAATTTCAGTCTTCTTGTTCAGAGCTCAGAGACTAGGAGATACTTGCATTCTTGGTCATGCCTTTGTTAAACTGAATATTAACTGCAAGTAGGTCAGATAAAGACCAAGAGATTCAACCGAGAATGGCAGGGTTAAGACTCCCCTAAGTATTTTTACAATGCGAATGACCAAGTCAAAATTAACAGAACTATAACTGAATGCCAACAGGCAGAGATGGTCTTAAATATTTGTTTAATGGTTTCAAAGTCAGCTTTTAATTACAAGTCATAACTTCCATTGAAATCAATGGTACTTGCCATCTTGGTTATTAAAAGAAGAATTCTACTTGAATGATATACAGTAATATCCTGTTGGATAAGAAAATGGTGGGAACTGGGGATTTTATCCTTCTATTCCTCCAAAATTCAACCTGAAAGTCTGTTAAAACATTCCAGAAAGGCAGTATCTGCAACAGATGTTATTAAGGGGGCTAAAAATGGTCACCCCTCCAATCTAAAGCAACCCACAAAACAGACGCCCAAATACCGCACCAAAGCAGAGGGCAGACAGCCTGTTTTAAAGCAGAAGAGTGTGTTTGGAGTTCTAATAGTGACATCTCCCTAGCTTTAACTTATTGATAATAGTCTCCTAAGAAAGCACATGCCATACCCGAGCGTGTGCCAACCTCAGCACCCAGGCAAGTATAAAGCCTATGGAATTATTGTAACTAGCAAATATCTGTGCCCTGCATGCTCTGGGCTCTGGCCAGAAGGCGTCTGCTTCTGGTGTCTTTTCTATGTGTCTATAGTTCCCTTTCTGCTATTTATTACAAAGCAATTATTATAACATCAAAGAAAATTTTTAAAAGAAATAAATTTTTTCACATAATTCCATCACCCTAACACAACTGATTTCAATTATCTGTGTTCCCAGTCATTGTCCATATGCATTTCTTTTTACATAGTTGTAATCCCTGTTTATGTTATTTAAAAGGGATATTATAGAATCTCTCAGAACTGGCAGCTTCATTAGAAACAAACAACCCATTAAGCAAAGGAATATAATTATTTACACGATCTTTGAGCTGAGAAATATCATTTATAGACAAACATCTCAAACTATCAAAACAGTTATACAGACAACAGGAAGCAATTTCATATTTCTTTTTCTTTTAGCAATGGAATGTGCTTCACCGGGGAGGGATAGATGTAAGGATCAGGTGGTTAAACTCAAACATTGAGGTGCAGTTCACAAGCCTGAAAGAAATCTGAATAACATAAAGAATAAATACTTGAGTTAAATTTTCTTACATGACTTGGCCATCCAGTAGCCAAAATGGAACATGGACGCACAAATATTTACAATGACACATACACGAGATCAGCAAGAACGAAGTCATTACCCAACATGGTGACTGATTTGAGAGGATTGTGTCATTCGACAATCTTCATGGGATTATGACAACGCACTGGATCCTTGCTAACAACATTAACGTTCTTTTCTTTTTTAAATAAATAATCTTTACTGTGCTTCTCACCCTTTCCTGACTTTCCCACTGCCCTATTCCTATCTCAGGACATTTTGGAATCAACATTCAATGATGTGCCCTTATTATCTCAGGGCACAATAGTAACATTAAAGATTTGGATAGACTCACCTGTGTCAAGATGAGCTAAAAAAAATCTGGGGAAAGAGAATAAACTGTTAACAATCTGGAGTCCAAGTTGCTCAATTGTACCAAATGTGAATCCTTCAGCATCATTGTGGCATGAGAAACAGCTTCTCTCTAATACTTATTAGAAACATTCACAACTCTCCAATACAAGGAAAGGGTTTTAGAAGCTGTTCTCATTTGAAAATTTACGTAGGTACAAATTTATAAAAGTAATGCCTCCTGGGATATATTATTATTAAATCTTAGTACAAAGTGGTAGTAAAGAAGTGCTTGGCTCCTCGTTTTTAATATGCTGAACTGAAAGCATAAAAGAGAAGCCATTTCTCTGCCTACAGTGATCTGAAGGATCACTGCTCCAAGTTCTCCAAAATAACAACAAAAAAGACCTTCTCAACGTGTAAGAGATGCTAACTGATGAACAGGTCTTCCTAACCAGGTTTTGGGCTCTCTCCACTGGCAGGACATGGTCACCAATGTACTGGTTTTTATTTGCCTCCCAGGATTTTATTGACTTTCCTGGCACTATGAGTGAAAAAACTTAAATGAAATCAAAATTAAGGCCTCTCTCTCTCTCTCATTAGAGCAGTTCAGACCCAGATGCCTTTTTGCAAGGTATAACATAGTATGCTTCAAATTAATATTACCATTTCGTTTTCTTTCCACATTTGTTGTTTTATCCCAATGTGGACGTTTTCAAGGGGAGGAGGTCAAGCCCCTCCCAAATTTTACAGTCAAAGAAAACAACAGGGAAAATAGGAAACACACCCGTGGGGTCATCTCCTAAGCATAAACACGTACACTAAATGTTTTGCTGAAACTCTAAAGAAAGTGCTTTCATTTTAAGGAATGAATACATGGATGGTTAAATGGATGGATGTAACTTTGCAAAGAAGGAGAGAGGCCTAAGTAACTAATCTCTTTCCCCTTCTTGCTGAATGTTTATAGGTTCTGTTTAGATTCTTTGAATACTACAAATTAAGAAGCCTTCTATAACACAAATAGTTAGCTTTTCAAAGGCTTACAGAAACAACTTTCTGTAATTCATAAAATTGTCAATACACTCAAAAGAGAAGCATATCCTTTTCTACACAGACACCTTCCAGATATTTTTCTGTTCTCAGAAGATTCAGGAAGTGCCAGCTGTTGAATTTTTAATAAATAGATGTATGGTGAAATAATAGTCAAATTTTGTTATTTTCCTGAACCCATAAAATGAATTCTGTTGGACTGACATTTGTTGAAATACGTTTGTAAGTTAAAATTATTTTCCACTGAAGAGAATTTGAAGATCTTTATGAATATGCTTTTGATATTCAAAAGCCCAAAGAATTAAGTATGAACATACCATATTCTGAAACAGAAATAGGTGATACATAGGGAAAATGGGAACAACTACTTAGAGCCAAATATTGATTGGGATGTAGCTTTCACTGACCTCCCATTTCTTACAGAGTTGAATGTTTACTATATCACTGTTCTTTAGATCTTTAAAAAACGTTTGTAAATGTTACAAATTTTCAAAATGAATAATTTGTGTCATAAGGAAATGTTGGTTAATGGAACTATTTCCTCCTGGTATGCCTATTTTACAGTGCATATGTTTTATAAGCACAAGAGAGGATTAATTTAGGTATCATTACCTTTGTTTACTCAATGTCCAACAAGGATTTCAGTATTCTACATTTATCTGGTTTTGGTTCTCAGAGAAAGTCCCATCTTTGTTTAAATGTGGTTTCTCCTATCAGGATTTCCTAGGTTCAGAACCTGAACTCACCTAGCAGGATGTCACAGTTTCAGTGTGTCCTTTTCCAGGTATTAAGAAGATTAACAACCTGGTTTACTTAACTAGCTTTTAAGCATGATTGTGAAAATGTGACAGGACTTCACTGTTTGAGCTTTATTTAGATATACAGTTTTTAAAAGCCCTTCCTGAACACACATATTCCTCTCCACTTTTGGAAAATGTCTTAAAAGAAACCTTTTCCAACACAAATGCAGAAAAATAGGTACACAAACCAAGTCACCACTATAGAAGAAGAATAAAAAATTGCGACTCTATTAGGGCATGGACTTCCACATGTTCACACAGTACTTGCTCTTTTTTTTGTTTGTTTGTTTACTTTTTAATTTTTTTTTTCTTTGCGTTTTTGCTTTCTTTTTTTAAGAAAAACATTTTGACATCTTTTTTCTGGACATCTAATGACAATGCAAGTGAAAAACATCACATTGGGTAAGGAGTTTTGAAGGAGGTTTGAATGCAAGAGGGACTACTCTCTAACTTAAAAACAAACACAACACTATGAAGAGGGAGTGTGCATCTTTGAGAAATCTTTTTCTTCAAAGTGAATGCACAAAATGAGGGGATTCACTACTGGCTCTTTCGCTTCACGGTGGAAGTGACTGCTTTATGGTCACTTCAACATTGCTGCCCTGTTTGGGCTGCGATTCAGGCTTACAAATAAATTACATAATCTGAGGGAGTAGGAAAAAGGCTTATAAGAAGTTTCTATTCATTTGAAAGATAAAGAACCCCCACCCCATTTAACTGTCTTTTCTTCCATCTTTCCTGCAGCAGAGTTTTATTTCAGTCTTACTCATGAGGGAGATGGTGAGGTGTAAGGCTTGCAGTCTTAGCGGCTGCTGTTCTTAATTGCTTCTTTTGCAGCGATAATCAGAGGAGTCAGACTGGAGAGAGGCTTGGCTAATTTTAAAAATGGATGCTGCAAAAGGAAGACAAAAGAGGAATTATTGGAATTCTTTACTCCAACAAGTATATTACTTTACATTTTCAAGCAGCCCTTTTAAATTAAGATGTATTTTGAACACCCAATTAAATATCATTTAATTAAAAATGGTGCCAGCTTTTGTCCTTCAGATGTTTTTGTACTTCAATGTCATAAAATCTTCTGGAAGTTGACTGGCATAGTGAGAAACTCTAAGGAATCTCGTAAAATCTCACTGTGTTTGCAACAGTCTGACTCTTTGATTTTCTTAAACTGATGAATTTATCTAGAGAAGCTGTCATTCTGGAAAAAGTATCTTTAGTTAACCATTAAAGAACTGTATCCTGAAACCAGTGGCTTACTATCTGCTAAACCCAATAGCTGTGCCTCTACCATTTCTCTTTTTGCCCCTCTACAGTACTTAATAAAAGTGATATCCCTTTCTTCTTTGAAATTTGTTTATTTAGCCTTAGGAGCCTGTGACATTCTACCGTATTGGGTCTCTTCCATGCACATGTGCACTGAATATTCCAGCTCCATTTTCTTCCTTGGTTTCACTTCCTCCTCCTGCCTTTTACTCTTGAGAACTTGGCTGTCATCATCTTCTTTTTCTAATTTAATTTCTTACAGACCTCATTCTCCTTCAGGGTTTCAACCTACCATCCGCTTTGTGGGGATGACTCCTAAATCCATACTGTGTGACCTGATCTCTTTCCTGAACTCTGGTCCTAGTTTTCCTGCTGGATATTTCCTATGGGATGTTCTTACGTCACCTTAAATTCAACATTTAAAATGTTATGTAACAGTCTCACAGACAGGGCAATCTTGTATAATGTAAGCTATAGGGGCTTTGAGTCAGAGCACTTAGGTTAAATCTGTTTATTAAAATGGTTAAATGAGGTAAGTGGCAGTTCCTTATAAGTTACATAGGGTCAAGAAATGTTAGCTATTGTATTATCTTCCATCACTTGTCCTCTTTTGTCTTTCTCTTCTTTATGTTCTAAATGCAATAAGCTACCGGGTACTTTCTTTTCAACATCTCTACATTTATCTCTTGCTTTTTTTTTTTTTTTTTTTTTTTTT
>NW_016107607.1:2993717-3032685 GCF_001604975.1 Cebus imitator
GATCTCGGCTTACTGCAACATCGGCCTCCTGGGTTCAGGTGATTCTCCTGCCTCAGCCTCCCAGATAGCCGGGATCACAGGTGCATGCCACCATGCCCAACTAATTTTTGTAATTTTAGTAACGACAGGGTTTCACCATCTTGGCCAGGGCTGGTCTTGAACTCCTGACCTCAGGCAATCCAGCCACATCCGCCTCCCCAAGTGTTGGGATTACAGATGTGAGCCACCACACCAGACCATCTCTTGCTTTTTATAATTCAGTCCTAATCAACTTAATCCCAAACTATAATAACTCCCGTTTGGTCTCCCTGCCTCCATTTTTTCCTGTTGCTAATTCTTACTACATACTACCAGATTAATCTTCCTAAACAAAGCTGTCATCATGCTTGTCCCTCAGACATCTTCAATGTTTCCCCACTGCCTACAGCCCCAACTCTTAAGCCTGATATTCAAGGTCCAACACAGTTTTATCTCCTGCAGCTTCTTTACTTGCACTCTTTACTTCAGCTATACTTTCTAGATTCTGTTCCCATAGACTTTGTCCATATATCTTTGGTTATACTCTAACACTTCCATCTCAAATCCCTTCCCCTACTTTCTTCAACTTATCTAAAACTGATCACTTCTTCAAGGCCCAACAGACCTCTTTCCTGTTTGCAGCCATTTTCTGATCACCCTAGCTTACAGAAGTATTACTCCAATCAACCATGTCATTTACTATTTGAACAGCTCTTTGGTTTGAATGAATTACTAAACAGCTTTACATTATCTTTTCATGTGCTCAAGAAGATTATGAACTTCTTAAATGAAGGAATTATGCCTTTTAATAGGTTTGTATCACCTACTGCACTTACGCTTTACGAATGGAACTTGCTCAATAAATATCAATTGATGGACAGAGTCTTAGTCTTAGCTCATACAGAAAGACACACAAACATTCAAGACCTGTGTCTTTTCTCCAGCCTTCCAGTGGGGTGAATGTCATGCATGTCTCCCCTTTCTCATTTTGAAAATGACAATAATAGGCTAGAGTCAGAGAATGGAGTTGCATGGACTCATGGAGATATACAGGTTATTGCTTACATTTATAAAATGAAAAGACGTGCTAAACTATTCAATGTAGACTCAAAATACCGTTTTGCATCAGTTATCTGACTGGTTCATATAAAAAAAGTATTATTAGGGAATGAATTAACTAGATAATTGATTAAATGATCTATTTAGCTGGAAATCCACATTAAAAGAACCTATATCTTCAATTATCCTTACAAGAGGACATAAGAGGAATGTTTATCAGAATGTGTATGTAGCGTGGTGGGAGGAATGAAAGATATGAAAATGAAGCACTCAAAAGCTAACTTTTCATCTGTAATTTGAGGCTGGGTTAATTAGAGGATTAACAAAGGGCTATTTCAGATTTGACATTTTAGGGCCCTATGATAACCTGTGAAATGCTTGCAGGTAGCAGAAAAGAGAAGATGTAGTCTCTTCAATGTCTCCAAATAGGTTTATCCCAGGTATGATCTGAGTTAGGGTGGAATACTTTTTGCCTGGGTGTGGCTCTGTCTCTAGAGGGAGTTCAGAAGCAACAGGAACACATTTTTCTTTCAGGGGGTAGGCTAGAACAATCTGTGGTTAATGTGTTGTATAACCAAGTGCTGCACCTTCTGTTTAATTGGCTTATGTGTTCAAAGTTACAAAGAAAAATAGCAGTCATTGTTCTTAGATGTTAACTGTCTTCATATATGTCCCTGAGAAACACTCCCCAGAAGTGAATCTATGTGTATAATCCTGGGCATGTACTGCTTTATTAAATAAAGACTTTTTTATATAAATTGGTTTTTGTGTGATGTGTGGTGGAAAGTCAGACAATTCAGGGCTCACATCCCAGCTCTGCCATTCAAGAGCTGTGAGGCTCAATTTTTACATCTATCAAATGCCTATCTTATAGAGTTGTTATAAAAATGAAATAATTTATTGATATAATTTGGTACATAGTAAGTATTTTTTCTCATTATATATACCAATCCCTGAGAGCCATGAAAAGGACAAATGGTTACAGAGGCACTCACCACTGGATGGTACTCACCCAGGCAAGCAGGTGCCTGCCAATTGGCATCACAAGCAAAGGGGCTTTGACCAGTAAAGCATTAGAGTAGCAAATGCCATGGAAATAATTGCATAGTTATGTAGAGAATTACCTCCGGCCAAGAGCACCTGCATACAACATCCAGGGGCACAAGTAAAGTTTAGAACAAAACACCAACACCAGAGGGTCACATTGTTTTTTTTTTTTTTTTTTTCCTTGCAAAATAAGACTCCAGGAAGAACAAAAGAGATTTATAGGTTACACTGCCAACTTCTCAGAAGAAAGGCAACATGTCAATCAATCATGTATTAGATGCATGCCTATAGTTATGTGCCTGTGGTCTAAAATAAAATGGTAATAACCTAACCCTAGACATCTCTTGACAGAGCTCTCTAACTGTCACACATTGAGATGGAAAAGCTCAATATAATGCCTCTCTTTGTAATTGTCCTATTTTATTTTCACCTGCAAAAGCTCCTTGGCAGATCCTCGCCTATCCACATCCATCTCAAGACAGCGATTTAAAAAGTCACGGAATACAGCTGACAGTCTCTCAGGATTCTGGAGCTCTGGGGTTCCATTAGTGGCTATCAGATATAATGCCTGTAGAAAAAAATAGAAAAATCCATTCAGCACATACATATTAAGATCATGGGTTGGCACAGAAGTCACAAATCCAGTTTTTTCTGGTTTACATTCTGGGTCTTAATAATTCCACTTTAGAGAATGACACATATATTTCAAAGTTTCTATAACATTTAGAAATGATTAATCTTGGTTGGGCGTGGTGGCTTATGACTGTAATTCTAGCACTTTGGGAGGCCAAGGTGGGCAGATCACGAGGTCAAGAGATTGACATTATCCTGGCCAACATAGTGAAAGCCCGTCTCTATTAAAAATTAAAAAAAAATTATCTGAATGTGGTGTTATGCGCCTGTAGTCCCAGCTACTCGGGAGGCAGGAGAGTAGTTCAAGCAAGAGAATTGCTTGAACCTGGGAGGTCGAGGTTGCAGTGAGCAGAGATCACGCCACTGAACTCCAGCCGGGTGACAGAGCGAGACTCTCAAAAAAATAAAAAAATAAATAAAAATAATAATCTTGGCAGTAACTGAGGTGAGAGCGAAGTGTCCTACCTTCCAAAAACTTAAAAATAAGGTTATACGGTTGTCCTCTGAGAGTTAAGCCAGTAAAAATCTACAGATGATGGATATGCGATTAAGTATCTAGGAAATTAAACCAAAGGATTGCCTATAAATCTGTTACTCTAAAGACTTGGCGAACACACATACATACATTCATTTTGACCTGAGTATAACCTTGGAAAAGTGCAATGGAAGGTAGCTGTAAATTACTAAGTGCTTATCTTGTTTGAAGAATGTTCGTGTGTAGATGTGGAATGAAGAGAGTACATTATAGAATTAGGAAAGTACAAAGAACCAGAAGACGCCAGTGCCTGGATGAGAGGCAAGCTGTGGGACCCAAGAACTCAAATGCTTTTACCCTGTGGCAGCTGAATCCCTACTGATTTTAATTAGATTTCCCATGTAGGTACACCTACAAGGAGAGTAAATATGAAAAAAAGTTGACAATGGTAGTCTTGGCACCTGACAATTATCATGGTAAAAATAGTAAGTTGCTAATAATTATATTCTTCTCTGAGAACTTTGTGGTATAAGGCCACCATTAAGAGACGTGAAGTCATGATGTCCTGAGATAATCAAGGTCTTTAGCCTTTCAGAGAGTTGAACCCAGGACTATGATTAATTCACAAAGGTAAATCCATGTTTTGAATTTTCTTTTTTTTTTNTTTTTTTAGATGGAGTCTCGCTCTGTCGCCCAGGCTAGAGTGCAGTGGCACGATCTTGGCTGACTGCAACCTCCGCCTCCCAGATTTAAGCGATTCGCCCACCTCAGCCTCTGTAGCAGCTGGGATTACAGGCGCATGCCACTATGTTAGTAGAGACAGGTTTCAGCATGTTGGCCGGTCTGGTCTCGAACTGCTGACCTCAAATGATCCACCTGCCTTGGCCTCCCTATTGGGTGGGATTATTGGTGTGCGCCACTACCCCCAGCTGAAGGTTCTTAATACAAGAAAGCTGGCCATTCCTGATGCTTCCTCTAAGCAAACAATTTAAGAACATTTAGTATGTACCAGATAGTGTATTAGATACTGGAGACCTAAGGATGAATAAAACAGTGATCTTTCTTGGAAGGATCACACAATTTAGTGAGGAAGAAAGAAATATAGAGAGCTACAATACAGTGAGCCAAGAGATAATTAAGGAAACTAGAAAGCACTAAGTAAATACAAGGATGATGCAGTTTACACCAGAGCTCAGAGAGAGCTTCACAGAGGAGGTTGACATTTTAAAAGGGTATTGAAAAATAAGTAGGAGTTTGCCTGCAGGTACTGTCAGGGTTTTACCAGCCCATACAACAAACCCCCTAACTCTTATGAAGACATGTTTCCTCCAGAACTTGCCTGGGTTTTGCAGCAAATTATCATCCACTTTCCCCTTTCTCTACTCTTGCTTCTTTTATTATTATTATTATTGTTATTTCTATAAAAGTCCTTTTGCAAGGCAGTTTTCATCAGCTCTTGAAGACATCTCTTCTTTTTAGAAACTCCCACAGATGCACTTTAGAAAAGGTCAGGAACAACTGTTTAATCTCGTTGGTGTCAACTTTATAGCATGCATCGGAATCATCCAGAGGGTTTGTTAAAATATAGGTTCCCGAGCCACCTCCAGAGTTTCTGATTCAGTAAATATGGGGTGGGGGCAAGAATTTGCATTCAAATAGGTGTCCTGTGAAGCTGAAGCTGCTGGTTCCAGGACAACACTTTAAGAACAACTGGTTTAATCCACCCAAGTAATTAAGCAATGGGCTAAACCAGAGGGTCCCAGACTTGTCTACACATTAGAGTCACTTGGGAACGGTTAGAAAATTCCCATGCCCAGTTGTTACTTCCAGAAAAATTAAGTAAAAACCTCTTGGAGCAGAACTTAGGCGTCAATATTTTTAAGCTCTCCAGGTGATTTCAATTTCCAGCCAACAATGAGAATCCCTGGCTGAGAAACTGGAGCCCACTCCACACATAATAACTCAGAATCTCTGCATCATATGTACACCAAACGTTAAGAGCCACAGAATTCCATAGGAGATTCTTTTGCATAGTGATATATGAGAATTACAATGCCATATGCTTCTCTAGAGTGCACAGAAACATGTGGGTTTTTCTCCTAGTACTGTACACTTAAAAACCCACATGTAAATACATCCCTCACCCTTACGAAATGAATATCTTCCTTTCTTCCAACTCTCATTCCTTTGTAATTTTCAATACCTTTATTGATGAACAGGAAATGCAGTTGGCAGCTATTAGGACTCCCATGCCACAATACAAGTCACTGACAAATCCAGCTTTGACCAAAAGGAGATGAGATGCTTTTGGGAAATGACTAATTGGGTTAAATCAAATAGTGCACAATCATAGCAGATATAGTCAATTAAGTTCAAAGTGTTTTTGTTCTTGGATGATTAGTGCTTGAAGCACCTGTCCCCACAAATATTTGTATTCCCTAAAAGAAAATCAGTTAATACAAATTGCATTCACTGCCTCCTACTAAAACCCTTTTATTTCAGCTGGCTACAACGTCTCCAAAGTCACTGTTGCTTTTTTTCTTACTCTTAGCCAAGCCTAGACCTAAGCAAACACACCTCTGTCCTCCCTTTCCCATACTCATTTCTGCTCTCTGTAGATCTGTATTCATGCTATACTGTTACATTTCTCACTTTTCTTTCACCATTCTTTGCTTAATACATTCTGTTCCACATAATTTTCTTCTTCTATATACACATCTTCTCTATCCAAGTCCTTCTCATCTCTCTTCAATTTATGCATAATTACCTAAGGAAATACATGGCCCTTTTTTCCATTCCATTTATGAATCCAAAAAATTATCTTAATAGTTTTTAAGCCTGAGTAGTGCCAGTGAGACAGTATATCAAGGGAGAAGAAAGCCCTGTAATTTGAAGGAAAGTCAGAAATAATGAGGAGCCAGTGCTACAAACCTCTACATTACTTCAAAGAACCCTCATGTCCTCCTCAGAACTTCAACAAAAAGTCTGGCTGTAGTTTTTGCTAGGGGGTGGTTCTGATAGTAGGAGATGTTGACTGGTGGCCTAACAGCAGACTCCTGCCCTGGTTGATTAGTGTTGATCTGCTTATACTCCCTCAACCCTAAACAGGTATCAAATGCAAGGTTGCCTTTTGCCCAATACTATGTCATAAATATTCTTTGATGTTTTAAAAATTCTTCATAAACATCATTTTAAGAGCTGCATAATAGTTCATCATGTGAATGCATCATAATTATTATTGGTGAACTGATTTAAAAAAATGCATGCAGTAAGAAAAAGGTTGAAACACCAATTTGTGAACACTGGTTCTCTCTGGATGGCAGGATTGTTGGTGACTTAATTTTTAATTTTTTTTTGATTTTCCAAATTTTCTACAATGAACATAGTTGCTTTTATTATTTTGAAAACCTCCAAAACATTATTTAGAAAATACAGTTTAAAAACTGCAGTGTCCAATTACCACAAAAATCCTCATCCATTTCTCTTTGTCTTCCTAGGATTAAACCTGCTTTTCATTAAGCCCTACCCTTTGAGGGCAACAAAGACCCAGACCATTTCTTTTGTGACTATTGTATTCATTTTAATTGCAACAGTATTATTTCGAACCGATTTCCATTGCAAAAATCCACACTTTCAGTTATACATGGGCTAAACTGGCTTTTGTAGACTGGCCTGGGAAGCTAATCACTATGTATAATGCCACTTCTATGGGAAAATGCACTCTGAGGTCCAAATAATTAACTTAAAAAGGTACTTTTGGAACACATCCTGTGAGTAAGCTCGGGACCCTCTTAGTAAAAAAAGAAAATTGCTACCCACTGCCTTGCTAATGAGAGACAAATACAGTTGTAGCCAACACAACAATGACAGCAAAAAGGGTTTTAATAGCAAAGTCAAGTATTAGATGAATAAAGATTAAGGACAACAGATCTAGGTGTGAGTGACATAACATGTTGGTGTTATCTGAGCTAGTGAAAACTCAAAGAAAATAAGCTGGTTATTAGAAATTAGACTAGAGATTTCCCATGTACTAGTTGGTTGCTTTTAATTGTTAAGTAAGAAACCATATAATCATCTTTTACCCCTTCTTCCTCACCCAACAATCTTCCCCTCTCCACACCCTTATTATAAATTGTCTACCAGGTTCTGTTAACACAGCCTTTAGAAATGTCTTTCATATCCACCCACTTCTCTCTATCCCTATTGTCTTTGCTTAAGGTCAGGTTTCTTTCAGATGGTTCCAAGGTTACAAAAACCTCCTAACTGGTTTTCCATTACTCAAGCCTTTTTATTCTTCAGACCATCCTCCTTAACAATCTTATTTCATCACAGGTCCCATCATGTCATTCACTTCCCTGCTTTAAAATTTTTGGTTACTCCCCATGGTCCACAGATGTGGTTTTCAAATTGCGCTCTCCAAAATTCCTCTTAAGAGCAGCTAAGAGGGTAAAGAAGAGAGAGAGAGGGAGATAGAGGAGGAGAGATTCTAAGACTCTCCCCCAACACATGCCTTTTTCTTTTATGAGACAAAGTCTCGCTCTGTCGCCAGGCTGGAGTGCAGTGGTGCAATCTTGGCTCACTGCAGTCTCTACCTCCTGGGTTTAAGTGATTATCCTGTCCCATCCTCCTGAGTAGCAGGGATTACAGGTGTGCACCACCACACCCAGATAATTTTTGTATTTTTAGTATAGGTGGGGTTTCGTCATATTAGCCAAGATGGTCTTGATCTCCTGACCTCATGATCTGCCTGCCTCTGCCTCCCAAATTGTTGGGATTACAGGCATGCGCCACCATGCCTAGCCCACATACCTTTTTCAATCAGTCAGAAAATTTATCCATTTTTCCCCATTTGTTTATGCTTCCAAACAAGGATTCACTGGAATAAGAGGATCATTGTAGTTGTTTGAAAACCACTGATTCGCAGAACATAGTAAAGATTCTTTAGGAAGTCCTGTATGATTTGGCTCCTGCCCACCTTTCTAGTTCCAGTTTCAATCTGTTCTCTTCTCACCCTAGGGCCCATCTCCCAACTCCTCTCCCACCCCACCACAAACATACACATTGGCTGAAGCTCACATACTACTCACACCAATTTGTTCATCATTCCCTGAATTGGAAATGCTTTGTTTTTCATTGCTGCCTAAAATGCTGTCCTCATCTCTGTTAAGTGCCTAGTAAAGCTGCTTTTCAAGCTTTGGTTAAAATGGCACCTCCTCTTTAAAGTCTTCTCCATCTCTCCCATGTAGGTAAACATGGTGGCCAACCACCCTGGTTTTCTGGAGATTATCCTGGGTTTTAGTACTGAAGGTTTTGTGTCCCTCAATCTCAAGCAAACCAGGATAATTGGTCACCCTGCAGATGGAGTTAGCCATTTCCTTCTTTGAACTCCAACAGTTCTTGGTTTATGTGTCTATTTTTACATTGTATTATGTCTGAATACTTATTTGTTTACAGGTCTGTCTTCCTTCCTGAATTGTGAGTTCCTACCATGGAAGGTAGGAAATGTGTAATAAGCAGCTATGAGTTTTGTGACAACATGCTCAAAATAGGTGTTCAATAAATGTTTTTGTTGCTGAATGAAATAGCCAAAATGTGTAAATTTAACTGAGCTGAGACTATAACAGACTTATATACATAAGTATTAAAGCTCAGAACCTAAAAGTCACTTATTAAAATCTAAGAAGACATACAGAAAATGAAAAATAACACCTTTTCTGAGTTGAACAGGACTGGCATGTGATAACTTCTGATGTACCACTGTTCAGTGAGGGAGAAGGAAGAGAGCTGTACAAATAGTGTATATAAGGAGATGTCATCATCAAAGGGAGGGAAAACCAGAAAAAAAGATGACCACAACATGGCCAATGCAAAAAGATCCATAGAGAAAAGGAAGAAAACAAGTGTCCTCTGGAATTTGAAACATAGTTCAGAACCTTATCTTATCTGGCTGTTCTAGAACAGAGAAGGTAGTCTTGATTGCTCTACTAGACCATTTAAGAAAACCTGTTTTCTTCCTGAGGTGAGGCAATATAGGCTCCATAATCTATGGACCTTATTTATAATGCTAGAAATACAACCTTTGGCCAGAAAAATGGTGGCTTTCTTCCTTGTGATATACACATTACCTAGAAATTTCTGATGTTCTTGGATTCTTCATAATAACTCTAAATATCTTGGTAATTACACACAAACATCAAAGTTTTCACTGACACTGATGTGCAACTGAATTTACCTAAGTACTAAGAAAAAACTAGGTTACTAAGTTGAAGGAATAATCCAATTTACCTTATTAACAACTTCCTCAGTTAAAAAAGATCAAAGCAGTCATCATAGAAGTTACCATATTTCTCCAAAGAAGTCCCCACACAATCCATATGTGCTCAATAAATTGTCATTAAGGCAGTTCTGCAACAGGACTAACCACTTAATTACAAAGCTTTAGTTCGTGACTTCAGTTCATTATAACACTTTATAAAGTTTAACTTAAAAGTTAGAAAACAAACCAGAGGACTTACATGGAAACGTGTTAGCAACCATGAGACGCCCCAGCACCAATATAAAGGCTTTACAAAGAGGACAGGGTGTGGTACAAACATTTCTTTGTAGGCTGAATATTTGAGATGCAAAACACATTTCACCATGGAAATTATATTAAATATATGGTGAGAGAGCTCCAGCCTGGCCCCAAAAGTCTACTTAACATACAATGTAACTGAACTATAAGAGTAAAAGGGCTATTCATTGATATCTCTATATCTGTATAAATATTATATCCATGGAAAGTATTAATAAATAACTTTTACTGAATGATTACTATTAGCTTGTGCAATTCACAAATAAACCTCTGAAGTTTATTATAGACTTTATAATAAATTTTATTTTGATCTCCAATTGAGAAGAAACTAAGGTTTGTGGAGATAAGAAGAAGAACTTGCCCAATGTCACACAACTAGTAATGGGAAAATCAGTATTTGAATCCAGGGAGTATGAGTCCAGAGTTAATGCTCTTCACCACTGCACAATACCACCTCTTACTGTTCCCAGTCTCTGGGATGGGAGTGCTCCTAGAAAAGGCAAACAAGGGCTCTTCAAGAAGTGAAGCATACTGTGCATAAGCTACTGGTTTAATTGATCCACCTTTGCCTCTACAGAGGAAATGGGCCCTCTTAAGGTCAGTCATTCTCTACCTGTTTGGAAGTGAGGAATAAAGGGCAAGTACCCACTCAGAGAGGTAGAGGAGTTTCATACAGTATTATATATTGCCCAGTGTCTAGTAGACACACACACACACACACACACACACACACACATACATCATTCCTCGGTATCCATGGGGGATTGGTTCCAGGAAGCCCTTTAGATACCAACATCTATGGATACTCAAGTTCCTCATATGAAACCTATGCACAGCCTCCTGTATACTTTAAATCATCCCTGGATTATTTATGATACCTAATACAATGCAAATATCATATAAATACAGCCATGCATTGCTTAATGATGGAGAATACATTCTGAGAAATGCATGATTAGGCAATTTCGTCGTTTTGTGAACATCATAGAGTGTACTTACAAAAACCTAGATCGAATAGCCTAATACACAACTAGGCTCTATGGTACAGTCTATTGCTCCTAGAATATAAATCCATACAGCATGTGACTGTACTGAATACTGTAGGTGACTAATGCAGTGTGTTTGTGTATCTAAACATAGAAAAAGCACTGTATAAATATGGTATAAAAGATAAAAATGGTACACCTGAGTAGGGCACTCACTATGAATGGAGCTTGCAGGGCTGCAAGTTGCTCAGGGTGAGCCTAGAATATTACTATACAGTGCTATAGGCTTTATAAACACTATAAACTTAGGCTACACTAAATTTATTTAAAAATTTTCTTTCTTCAATAATAAATTAAGCTTACTGAAAAAATTTATAAACTTATGTTTTTAAGTTTTTGACTCTTTTGTAACACTTTAAAACACATTGTAGAGCTGTAAAAAAATATTTTCTTTTTAAATATCCTTATCCTATAAACATTTTCTATCTTAAAAATATTTTCCTTTTATCATTTTAAACTTTTTTGTTAAAAACTAAGAAACAGGCTGGGCATGGTGGCTCATGCCTGTAATCCCAGCACTTTGGGAGGCTGAGGTGGGCAGATCACCTGAGGTCAGGCGTTCAAGACCAGCCTGGGTAACATGGCAAATCCTCATCTCTGCTACAAACACAAAAATTAGCTGGGTGTGGTGGGAGGTGCCTGCAATCTCAGCTACAATACCTTCTTTGCAAATACCTCCTGAAGGACCTGCCTGAGGCGCTTCTTGAGGGGTAGATTTGTTTATAGCAACATCACTACAAACACGTGAGTAATGCGTTGAATTAGGACATTATGTCATCATTAGGTAATAGAAATTTTTCAGCTCCATTATAATCTTATGGGGCCACCACTGTATATTCAGACCGTCACTGACCAAACATTGTTATGCACCACGTGACTGTAGTTGTCATATTGTATTGTTTAGAGAATAACTACAAGAAAAAAAGTCTGTCCATGTTTAGTACAAATGAAACCACCATTTTCAAAAAATACTTTGATTTGTGGTTGGTTGAATCCATGGGTGTCAAATATATACATATACACACAGACACACACATAAATATCTATCTATGTTGATGGTTTATATACAGCTGATTGTTGCCTGCAACTGACTCCTGCTCTGATTCTTTTGTCATTTTAGAATTTTCAACTAACTTTGAGTGTTTTATGAGAGACATTTGGCAACAAGTGACTTAATACCCTATGACTTAGTTTACTCATGACCTGGGATTTCAGAGGTTAAAAGCCAGAGTATATTGCTGCCTCTGGTGTGTTTATGAATATCATGAAAGAGTCTGCCATTTCCTTCTAAGAAGAGAGTAAATGGGGCCAAATATACAAAATGAAATCAACACATTATAATGAACATTATATTCCATACTTGGGCTTACTCAACCTAATACTTCAGTGTGATAGCTGAATGAGCAATCTAGTCTAATTTAGCTTCCTACTTGTCTTGCATAGAAGTTCTCATTGGTCACCAAATTGTGAAGGACATTTATTATTGTTGTTTTGTTGTTTAATCCTTAAAAGGCCATTTAAAACGAATCTATTATAGATGTATCCCCTTATAGGTTGATAGTAAAAGGTATTTAGGTAGGGCTGACTCATTGGGTGTTAGCCTAGCCCAAATGTGCTCCTTTCAAGCACAGAGGACTGACCAATGCCATAAAATAAATTATTGATGACTCCGACAATACATGTGCTCACTCTCGGAACTAAAAATGCTTACTAAGAATTGCAGAGAGGGCTGCTTGTGTTTATGAAGCAACCCTGGGCACACAAAGCAGTACCCAAGGTTTGGAATTACAGGGCATTTGGAAGTAGGGATGTGGTAGGTACAAAGCTAGGAAAGGAGGGCAAGCAAAATGGTGCAAAAGGTAGAGGAAAGAAGCTGTGAGAAGCAGAGGAAGCAAAACAAAATATTAGGGCAAAAACAGGGGCCAAAGGACAATGGGAGGAGAAGATCGCTAGTGGAATGAGGACAAAGAGAAATGAACATAGATAATGGCTAGAAAATCTGGGAGACCAAGGGGACCTGGATCCTAGGTCCCATTCTGCTCCATTTCTCCCAGTCCTTTTCCCACAAAACTTCTCAAAATATTGTGTATACATGTAGATCAACTTGCTCACTTCCCATTTTCTCTTTAACACACAAGTAATTTCTAGTTGTAATGTACTATTTAACATTATACATTTGTTCATGTTTTATTTCAGAATATTAGTGTGGGAAGGAACTAGCACTCTGATTCTTTTAGGTTTTTCCAAATTAACATATTAGGATTAAAACAGGCTGACTGTGATATGATTTGTGAAACATGCATTACTACCCACATAAACTGATTTCAACTTCTATTTTTAAATGCAGTTGATCAGCTGAACAGGTCCATACATAATAACATACAATTCTTTTAATCATACTCCAGAGTGAGGAAACTTGTGTCCCTATAATAGCTTTATTACTGCAGTGTTCTTCACTGGCTTCTTCCCGAGATTATTATCAGAACGACGTTACCAAATCTCATATACAGCATGTTTCACATCAGGATCAAGTGTCTTTGTTTGATGGGAAAAGGAGATTTTTCAATTCTGTGGGATACAGATTTAGTCCAGTGATGATGAGATAAATGTCTCCGAGCTGCTTTCTGAAGACCACTCCTCTGAAAGAGGAGACTCATAGAGACAACACACACTCAAACTATGGCCCTTTCAGACTCACGAGTCTTTAGCTTTATTTAAGTAAATCTCATGTGACGGCCCAAGGTAGAAAAGGAATTAAAAAAGGAACTATTCTGGTGGAACCAAGAGCACTACCCAGGTGACCTCCCTCTTGGCTCCTTCCATATCCCCAAGGAACTCTATGGTATTTGAGGGCATTGTGTAGCCTACTGGTAAACAATAATCTAGTGAAATTCCACTCCAGATCAGCAAGAAGAAACCTGTACAAGGTCATGAAGTTCCTGACTGACAGACATGGGAATACAATTCACTCTTCAACCCTCATAATGTAAACAATTGGTAGAGACGCTAGAAAGTTCCATGTCTAGATCTCTCACAGTCATTGGCCCCTCCTAGATTTAAAAAAAAAAAAAAAGTGCTGATGAACTTTGCCATCTGAGCAAGAGAGTAATTCTTTACAAAAAACAAAGCAAAGGAAAGAAGAAAAGAAAGATACAGCAAAAGAAAAGAAAGAAAAAAGCTACAACAGAAAGGTCAGTTTGATTATTGGGATAATGTTAGAACTCTGGCCCTCCCAGCTACAAAGCTTACAGTGCCTTAATTGATTTAACTTTCTCTGCAGAACATCTTATCTAAGACACCTCAGTATACTGTTTTATCAGAATGCAAAGGGTTTTCTACAATGATGTTGGAACCTGTTTGGAAAAGGTATCAATCAAAATGACAATAAAGGTCAAAAATTAGCTTAATTATTAAGAAAACTCCAACTTTCTTGGTAAAGTAAATCCTCATTGGCAAAAACACAGATTTCAAAAGCAATAGGATAAAACATGTGCATGGGCATTTCAATGGGCAAATACCTATCATCACACTCCGTGATTTATCTCTTTAGAATTCACTTTGATCTGGAGGGACTTAGCTATTTAGTTATTGGTATGGTACCTATTAGGGCAATCAGCATATCCATCCTTGGTTTACTCCCAAGCCATGCTATAAGGATTCTGAGAAATGATAAGATAATAGTAGCATAATCTTTTATTCTCTCATTTTCTCTTGGTGGATTTTCGTTTGCTATGGAATCAGTTTCTCCTTTGGCCATTTTCTGGATCATAATTCATCAGTTTGAGATGTCTGCTTCTGAATTACATTCTAAATGAGACTTGCAGCTTTCCTATGGCTAAGTCCCATTTTCCTTTGCTGAATTCCTGACAACCAATGACTCTTAAGAGCTGTTTATCTTTTGACAGGCAATATTTTTTTCCGATTAAAAAGGAGCCCTGTTATTCTGTAATTATTTTAGTTGTAGTGATCCCAACATGCCCCTCCTTTTAAGCATAGGTTTGCCCTCAAAACAGGAGGAGTGTCAACAAACTATCAATAAACCTTGCTGTTCATTGCGGCTCATGGAAAAAGAAGGGAATATTCCAAGCTCTTCCTGAAATACATTCAAAACAATATTGACTGAGTGCTAGCAAAGTATGCTTGCTTCTCTGGCACTCAGGAAGTTTATGTCTGACTTTAATTCCAAATGAGCACGTGTCATCAAACCCAGACATTCCAATCCACAGCAAAGTCCCAGTGCTTGGAGGGATCTAGAAACAGTTTAGCCTTTACTTGCTTTTCAGTGACTAAAGATTCTCTTATTCTGCTTACCTCTCTTTTCTAGCCATACAAGCCAACTATAATTTCCCTGTTCCTACAATAAGAAATAAGAACAACTAACATTTCCGTAGTGCCTTAAGTGTAGGAAAGGGGAGGTGGGAAGCCTCCTAGTGTAGATAAGAAGTCTAAATTTAAATTTCTGTCCTCCTCCGTTGCCATATAGGTAATGCATTCCTAATCATGAGTAGTCAGACTGATGGTTTTATTACACACCAATATATGCTAGCTACTCAGTCAGCAGCTAGCTCATTTTAATAATGAGCTCCATTTTCAGAAGAAGCAAAATTGCAAAAGAAAATAGCATATCATGCAGGCATATGCTGAACTAATGTCATTTCTTTTTGGATAGTGCTACTGAATTGGTAAATCAGAGAACGACATAAAGCACATCAGGATTTCAATTAGGCTTTGGTAGTATTACTCATAAATTTTTAGACAAAATGGATAAATGTGAGTAGAATTATAGTGCTATTTTTTGGTTGGATGACCATGTTCAAAGAGGGCTGATGAAGAATTGTTGTCCAGGCTGGACAGTGTTCTATAAAGCGCTTGACACATTGATATTTGACCTTTTCCTGATTGCCATCTTCCCCGGAGGATGGAGCCCTAGAATCACTGGTTCTTAAACGTCCACAGATAACTCCAATGTGCAACCAAAAAGATCCCCTGGTATAGGATCTGTGGTTCACATACTATACTACATATTGTTTTTAGCAGTAATACCAATAATAATCTTCCAGTGATCCAATTGTTGATACAGCTTTACAGATGTTTAAAGTAAGGGGTAGAAAGAGAACACTTAAAGTTTAACTTGGATAAAGATTTGGAAAATTACCACAAAATATGTTTCAAAGGGTCTAGTAGGGACTTCAAGTGGACATCATTGAGACGATTCACAAATAACAAATTCCATCAAAACCTGTTGATAAGAAAAGTCCCATTATGTGTACAAGAAAAGTTAATAAAGGGGCACACTCTGGGTGCTGAGAAAAAGATCAAAGTTTTGTTTTACAAAAATGATTGTGTCTCCTTACTTAGAGTCAAGTTATTATAATAACAGCTCTTTGAAGTATTCAGTTAACAAAAAAGTTAAGGATATCAGCAGAATAGCAATATTTGATATGTATATCCACAGGGAAAGTTAGATTTTTAACCCCAGTCACTTTGGCAAAGAGAAGGAGCAAGGTACTTAATTATTGGAGGCTGAACTAAAACTGTCTATAGGTCACAGAACAACATGTCCAAGGCCAATTATGTTGAGTACAAAGACTTCAGGTAGTAGGGGACAGTAAGAGGCTTTTGTTCTCTTTTCTCTGGAAGGGTACCAACCTCATAACATCAGTACAGTTAATAACTCTCTGACCTTAAAAGGCATTTTATGAGCAAATTAGGTCAATTAGTACAGAAAAATTTACATTCAAGAATCTCAACCACTTTCTAACAAGGGGGAAAAATATTGATTCCTTGCATCAACAGTATGTTAATAAGCAATATTCACAAATGGTCTGTTCAGCTGGAACTGATAAAACAAAGACACAGAAAAACCCACAGTGAAACATAAACGACCTTGAAATGCATAGTCCCAGACTTCACCTCGAACTTCTTCTGTTCAGTGTTACCTGTCCATGTTAATTTTACTGAACCGTGCAAAACCCTTCACTCCTTGAGTAGATGGGGGATGCCACTCTCATGAAGGATAAGTTCCTGGAAGAGTGCTGAATCCAACCTTCCTTGATGCGTGTGTAAAAAAAAAAAAACCACTCTAATCATCCTTTCTCTGTTTTCCTATCTTACTATTTTACTATTCATATGTAAATTTTCATATATATATACATATTTCCTACAATGAACTGGACACTGTGCTAGGTGATTTGCATACATTATTCGTTTAGATTTCATGCTAACTCTGTAAGATCGATATGGTCCTCATTTTACAGATAGGAAGCAGGCTTAGAAAGGTTTTAAGTAACTTGCAGAAGGTCACAGAGATTGCAGGTTGGAGAACCAGAACACACCCAGATCTGCCTGACTACAGGATCAAAATTTTTCACATCAACATGCTACCCTGTACTCTACCACTCTGTCTTTCTTCTACTTATTTTACTTCCTTCCTTATATCTCTTTCCACCTCACAGCACAAAATAGTGGCTGGGTTGTAGTGTTGGAAGGATCTTAAAGAAAGGATTAATCTGGCACTCTTTTATACTTCTCCTAAAGCTCTGGGTTATTTTCTACTTCCCACATATGGCCTGGGCATCAGGATCCCAGAAAACACTGCTCCCTATAGATTCATGTTAGATCTTTTTTTCTCTCCAATCTCCCCATGGCTTCAGCAACTACATTTAAAAAACTGCAAATAAAGGCATATAGCCTGAGACATTGTGTTTCCTTCAAGAGAACATTAGGAAAACATATTTGAAATTGAAACCAAAAAAAGTACTCCTGGTACCTAGAAGAGACAGAATCAGAATAGGGCTAGCTCAATATGGCTTGTTGATTGATTAATTGATGGTTGATCACACACAGAGAGTAATGAGCAAAGTTAGAGTAAATCCTTATCAGTGGAATTCAACAGGGTGGTCTTTCTGACAGGTCTTTTTGTTGTAGACTTAATGTAGGCTTCCTGAATCTTGTGGTTTGTTAATCTGCAAGTACTTGTTTAGACATAAGGCAATGGAATCTAAGATACAAGCTGTTAATTATGAGTTCTAATCCCAGGCTAGAAGATGCCTATAAAGATTAAAAGTTGCTTCCTTTTTTCTAACAATTAGTAGCCTAGCTAAAGAGAGATCAATTGTAATTGGGGAACTGAAGAAGGTAATAAATTCACTACCGAGACTAGTTGTTTTACAGAGCCATTTGTTTAATCCTTAAAATTTGCAGGTTGTAAATTACTCATTAAAATGCAGAAAGCAAAATAGCCATAATCCGTTTAGTGCCTCCAAACTCCAAAGACTTAGGAGAGGAAATCCATGGAACCAAGAGGTCGGATGTGCTCTTTCACTACAATTTCTTAATGGGAAAAGGTGGTTAAACAATAAGGAAAAGCCCATGTAATTATCCTGATGTGCTGGACCATAGGTCAGGGGTGGACTTGATTAAATCCATGGAGGGCTAACCCACAAATGGTGAGAAAATGCCCCTTCTTTTCCACTCAGCCCTGAAGGCAGCTAATCAATGTGCACATCTCATTTCCAGATTGTTTCATGAGAACAGAGCAACAGCCTATAGCATTCATTAGGGCATTCCCTCATCTGTTGTTTTCTAATTAGCACAGGTAATAAGACAAGAGGCCAAGTACCAGAGAGGACTTAGGAGAAAGCCAGGAGGAGGTTGTCCTCCTCTCCATACATAGGGAATGCAGTTCCCAACTACAAAATGTTCAACTGCAAAAACTACACAGTTAGTTTATAGGTCTCTTTACATGCATAGAAAGCCACATACATTTGGTTTGAATATGGATTTTACAAGCTTTATGTGAAAACACTTAATCATTTACTAAGAACAATGGGGTTTTTTGCATACCAAGGGTACAACTCAATTTAGGCTCCTAGTGGTAATGATGCAGGCAATATACAAGACGCCTATGATACCAGCACTGTGAATAAATTTTGAGAGCAGAATTTGAATCCGTGCATATTTTCTTTTTTCAACAATGTGATGCCTGTTATATATACAAAACACAGCTTCTATTAATAGTTCACTGTTGGGCTACATACAGCAAAATAGCTAAGGCTCCCTTCTGCACTGAGCAAGCATTTCTTTCATACCTCTTTCTTTTCTCCAAATGATCAACAGCGCACCGCCGAAATAAGATGGTAGGGTTAGGTTGTGAAATGGAGTTTTTCTCTTTGCAGGGATAACAAGACCACATGAAGATCCAATCTCTGATTTTGCGGCAGCAAAGTGAGTTACCAAACACAAACTGTTCCCATTCATTTTCTACTTGACAATCTAATTATGTTTGTGATTTCACCAGGCTGGCACTATGTCTATCTCTGTGTTCCATTCAATACCCACCAAGCTGTTGTTAATCAATAAACCATTACTAATAAGGAAAATCCAATTTAAAAATTACAGCTGGTCTGGAAATGCATTTATTTGTTTTGTTAAAGTAATTATAAAGCAAGTGTTTTTTAGATTGATCATTTAACCATGTCATGTAATAAAAATACTTTCTCCCCACATCTCACTTAAAAAAAAAAAAGCTACATGTATTTTACATTAGAAAGCTATATTGAGGAATCTTAAAGACCATAGCCATTAAAAATACTACCAAAGCATGTTAGAAAAATGTTGGAAGTCCTAACCATAGAAATCAGGCAAGAGAAATAAAAAACATCCAAACAGGAGGAGAAGAAATCAAACTATTTCTCTCCACAGATGATATGATTCTATACCTAGAAAACCCCACAGTCTCTGCCAAAAGGCTCCTAAATATAACAAATGACTTTGGCAAAGTTTCAGGATACAAAATCAATGCTAAAAAACTTAGTAGCATTTCTATACACCAACAATGTCCAATTAAAAGCTAAATCAATAACACAATCCCATTAACAACTCTAAAAAATAAAATACCTAGGAGTACAGCTAACCAGGAAGGTGAAAGATCTGTACAACGAGAATTACAAAACACTGATGAAAGAAATCAGAGATGATAAAAACAAATGGAAAAATATTCCATGCTCTTGGATAGGAAGAATCAATATTTTTTAAATGGTCATGCTGCCCAAAGCAATTTACATATTCAATACCATTCATATTAAAACACCAATGACATTTTTCACAGAATTAGAAAAAAAAAAACTATTCTACAATTCGTGGGGAACCAAAAACACCCCAATAGCCAAAGAAATTCCAAGCAAAAGTAACAAAGATGGAGGCATCAAACTACCCAACTTCAAACTATACTACAAGCCAAAGTAATTAAAACAGCATGGTACTGGTACAAAAATAGACACATAGACGAATAGGACAGGCAAGAGAACCCAGAAATAAAGCTGCACACCCACAACCATCTGATTTTTGACCAAGTTCACAATAATAGACAAGGGGAAAGGACTACCTAGGCAATAAATGGTGCTGGGATAACTGATTAGCCATATGCACAAGATTGAAACTGGATCCTTTCCTTTTATCATATGCAAAAATCAACTCAAAATGGAATAAATACTTAAATGTAAAACCTAAAGCTATAAAAACCCTAGAAGAAAACCTAGGAAATACCATTCTAGACACGGGCCCTGGCAAAGATTTCATGATGAGGACTCCAAAAGCAATTTCAACAAAAACAAAAATTGACACATGGAACCTCATTTAACTGAATAGCTTCTGCACAGCAAAAGAAACAATCAACAGTGTAAACAGACAACCTACAGAATGGGAGAAAATATTTGCAAACTATACATCTGACGAAAATATTTGCAAACTGAAATATCCAGCCTCTATAAGGAATTTAATTAACAAGCAAAAATCAAACAACTCCATTAAAAAATGGGCAAAGGACACGAAAAGACACTTCTCAAAAAAAGACATACATGTGCCCAACAAGCATATGAACAAATGCTCCATATAGCTAAACATTAGAGCAATGCAAATCAAAACCAGAATGAATACCATCTTACACCAGTTAGAATGATTATTATTAAAAAGTCAAAAAGTGGCCAGGTGTGGTGGCTCATGCCTGTAATCCCAGCAGTTTGGGAGGCCGAGGTGGGTGGATCACTTGAGGCCAGCCTGGTCAACACAGTGAAGTCCCATCTTTACCAAAAACACAAAAAATTAGCCATGTGTGGTAGTGCACACCTGTAATCCCAACTACTTGGGAGACTGAGGCACAAATTGCTTGAACCTAGGGGGTGGAGGTGGCAGTGAGCCAAGATCATGATCATGCCATTGCACTCCAGCCTGGGCAACACAGCAAGACTCTGTCTCAAAAAAAATAAAAGGTCAAAAAACAACAGATACTGGCGAGGTTGAGGAGGAAAGGGAATGTTTATACACTGCTGGAGGGAATATAAATTAGTTCAGCCATTGTGAAAAGCAGTTTGGAGATTTCCAAAGAACTTAGAACTATTAACCAGCTCAGTAATCCCATTACTGGGTATATACCCAAAGGAATATAAATTGTCCTACAATAAAGACATACACACTTGTATGTTCATCGTAGCATTTTTCACAGTAGCAAAGACATGGAGTTAATTTAGATGTCCATTAACAATGGATTGGATAATGCAAATGTGGGACGTATACACCATGGAATACCATGTAGCCATAAAAAAGAATGAAATTATGTCCTTTGCAGCAACATGGATGCAGCTGGAGACCATTATTGGAAGCAAATTAATGTGGAAACAGAAAGCCAAATATTGCATGTTTACTCATAAGCGGAAGCTAAACATTGAGTACACATGGACTCCAAGAAGGGAACCATTGACACTGGGGCCTACTTGAGAGTGGAGGGTGGGAGGAGTCTGAGGATCTAAAAACTACCTATTGAGTACTACACTCATTACCTGGGAGATGAAATAACCTGTACACCAAAGCCCCACAGCATGCAATTTACCCATTTAATAAATCTGCACATGTACCCCCTGGACCTAAAATAAAAATTGGAAGGAAAAAAGAATTAACTGAAGAAAAGAAAAGAAAAAATGGGTAGTTGACACTATTTCTCCTAAAAAAATTTAAAAAAAAGGAAAGGAAAAGGAAAACTGTTGAGACATTGTAAGATAAACTTTAAAAAGCTTACAATAAATTTGAAAATTATAACTTGGTGATTCTATGTTACTTGTCTCAGGAAAGAGCCCATTCTGGTCACTTTTGGTGGAAGCCAGAAATGATATATGGCCTTTCCCCTTTCCTGGGAATAAAGCACCTGACTCCTCTTCTGACTTACCCTGAGTGGATTTTCATTAAGGTAAGGGGGTTCACCTTCCACCATTTCAATTGCCATAATTCCCAGAGACCAGATATCAACTTTCGGACCATAAGCTTTTCGAGTCACCACCTCAGGTGCCATCCAGTATGGGGTTCCCACCATAGTGCTTCGTTTACTTTGCTCAGGAGTGATCTGGGCACAGAACCCAAAGTCAGCTGCAGAGAAGAAAAGCCAGTTAAAATAAGTCCAAATGATTTTCCTTTTACAATACATCACTTCCAGATATGGCTGTACCTTCCTTTGTTACACACAGAGCTTCCACAACTGCCTAGCTCATATTCTTTTGTTAACTGACCTCTCAGCTGGTTCTTATTTTAAGAAGGTCTGAAATAGTTAACTGATGTGATGTCATTTTTACTAGACTTCAGTCTAATTCCCTCTTCATCACTGTTTTGTCAAACTTATAGAATTTTTCAGTTTCCTAACTAGGTATTTGTCATTCATTCATTCTAGAAGTCACTAGAAATTCTGAAATATTAAATCCAAAAAGTGTAGTCACAATATTCAGGAATACAGTGTTAGAAAAATTATTTACTTCAAACTGGGCTGTAACTGCTTTCAAATAAATCACCTTCAGTGACCATTATCTTCTTAAGATATACAATAAAAGAATAGAAATTCCCTGATACTCTAACACCATCTGAACCAAAATACCTACTCAATTTAACAGAGCCATCCATCCCGAGAAGAATATTGTCACTCTTTATATCTCTATGGATCACCTGGTTTGAGTGCAAGAAATCCAAAGCTTGCAGGCACTATTAAATCAGAAAAAAAAGTTCTAATTATATCACAAATAATTTTTAATACTAAGTTTTATTTCTAGATAAGTTTTGGGTAGGGGTATAACTTATATTGTCAAGTGAAATTGATCACTGAATGCTTTAACAACACCACTTTGAAGTCACATTACCATTTACATCAATTATGCCACTTAGCATTATACATGCTAAATATAATGGCTGCCATGTCAGACTAGGACATGAAGAGTGATAATGTGATAAACAGCAACAATTGTTAATACAGCCAAACTAACCAATTAATATACTTTGGCCTGGTAATCTGGAGGATTCAGCTTTGTCTTATATAACTATGGTAAGCTTCATTGTATACGGTATGACTTGATTCAGAAGTTCTGGAGTGAAACCCAGGAATCTGCACTTAAACAAGTGCCCCATACTATTTCTAACAGGTAGCCAGGTTTGGGAACCACTCCTAGGCTATGAAGTAACTATAGGCACTTGTTTGGAAATGGCTTTGCAGTGTAATACTGGAAGATGGAAACCACAGGCTCAGGATAGGAAGTTCGATTTATTGCACGAATAGAAAGCATATATGTTTGGTGGATATGTGGGGTGGGGGAAATGATAATGAGAGGAGAGCAAGGAAGGAGGAAGTTTAAGTGAATTATATATATATATATATATATGGCAAAGATTAGCTGATATCACTTAGTTTTGTTTCCCTATCATTGGTTTTCAAGTTTCAGTGAGTCAGAGTTCCTACTTTTGTTGATAGAAAACCTCACTACAATAAATGGGGTAGATTATAATGCCTAAGATGAGACTCCAATGAGGAGTGTGTGTGTTAATATTCAACAAAATAAATATAATAACGTATCTTTAATTTAGTTTGAAACCCCTCAGGGGTATGACACTTACTGGAAAAGAGACAGATCCTCAGGCCCACTGCGGGGCTATAAGGGATGTGTAGACTGTACTGTGAAAGCCACTGCTTTCTGGGCTGAGGGCGGACCCTGTTTAAACTGCCTTCTAAAAGATGATGAAAATATAATGTATTTTGCGTGGCTCATATTACACATGCAGAATAAAATAAGTATCATGTAAAAACTTCCCCAAATTAGAAAGAAGTGCTAAGCCAATATCACTGTTTCCCATGTTCACGGAAACTACAGCATGTGGGCTTAGATATGACACTTTGCAAATGGCATAATGGAACTACAAATATCCACAAAAAGCAGCTAAAATAAACAAGGGGCTCAAGAGGGTGATGCTGGGGAGTGCTATTAGGAACAGGATTTAAATTGAAGTTGGCCTCTCCAATTGTTTTCAGTGGAAAAATTCTACTATTTTTACTTTGATGATATAAACATTCTGAATAATCAGAAATGAAGAACTGCCAATTTTGGCATTCTAATCAGCTAGAAATGCTCTATTTGCTTACCTCTCTGCAGACAGCTGCTATCTGTCCTTCATCCATACAGGTCTCTGTGACCACGTCAGTCAGAGAGCCACCAGCCAAGTATTCCATGACTACCCATAGTTCATCACCCACTAAGTAGCTATAAGAAGAAAAGAAAAGACTTTGACTTATGACACTAAGAAACTGTGGACTCTAATATTCCCGTGCCTCAGTTCTGACAGAAGTTAATCGTAAGTTGTGCCATGCCCGTTACGTTTGGGAAGGTACTGAGGGACATGCCCCAATCAAATATGGGGACAAGGGTCATCAGAGCCCTATAATTCAGGCAGAGAGCATGAGGTTATTCAAATCACCTGACATCATCTGAATGCACTTTAGCAGTATAATCAGGTCTCTGAAACCCTACTTAGCAAGAAAGATGAATTATAGGAAATGGAATGACCCCAATGTTCCCACCCTGCCCTAAGACCCATATCAATGTGAAGCAAGATTTTCTATCCAGTGGTGTTCAAAGTTTGGTGTCCATAAAATTCACCTGGGAAGCCTGTTAAAAATAAAAATTCACAGTCCTCATCTTATTATTTAACCTAATGTAGATGACGGGGGATGGGTGCAGCAAACCACCATGGCATGTGTATACCTATGTAACAATCCTGTACGATCTGCACATGTACCTCTGAACCTAAAGTATAGCAAAAAAAAAATAATAAAATTTAAAAAAATTCTGCATTTTTCGCAAGTGCAAATGCAATTTTTTTGTGTGCAAAATTACAAACACAGAATGACTTTAGGTTACTCTGCTGCAGATGGTTCCTAAATTACACTTTATGAGACACTGATCAAAACTGTAAAATTTGTGGCTGGGTGCAGTGGCTCATGCCTGTAATCCCAACACTTTGAGAGGCCAAGGAGGGTGGATCACCTGAGGCCAGGAGTTTGAGACCAGCCTGGCCAACATGGTGAAACCCTGTCTCTACTAAAAATACAAAAAATTAGCTGGGCATGGTGGTGCATTTCTGTAATCCCAGCTACTTGGGAGGTTAAGGAAGGAGAATTGCTTGAACCCAGAGGGCAGAAGTTGCAGTGAGATGAGATCGTGCCACTGCACTCCAGCCTGGGCAACAGCAAGACTTGTCTACCTGGCCCAAAACACAGAAAATGGTATCTTAAACTTATTGAAATTGAAGGCCTAGATTTCGTTTCTTTGTATCCCCTCCAGAGAACATAGCACAGTGGTACTAAACAAACTCTTTTTGAAATTGAATGAGACAGATGTTAACCACAAGTGAAGGGTTAGTGCTGTCCTTAAATACCTATTTATAACACACTGTTAATACCAATGATGAAAGAGATATTAATTACCTGGTTTAGGAAAAAGGGTTGAGATTAAAATCTGAATTACCTAGACCTCACTGTCAGTTAATCACAAAGCACCCATTAAAGCCATTGTGGAGGGCCATTGTAGCCAGCCTTCTTCACTTAGACTCCCAGAAACTGTACTGGCTCCAAACACTTGATATAATGTTTAAAACACCACTGCTCCCTCCTATATGCAGTAGTGTATTTTCTGCCAAAATGGAGCTATGATTCTCAACATGAAGTTACAGAAACTTCCTATGTTTGCAACCAAGATCATAAAATGTTTCTTCAAGTGTCTGATATGTGGACAGAGATAAATGAGAACAAGTTTAGTAATAGATCTAATACTCTACAGTACTGTAGCATTTGAGAAATATTTGCAGAATGATTGTTAAATGAACGAATCCCAAATAATTTTCCCAAAAAAAACGACATCCCACAAAGAATACAAGTACACAATGAGACAAAACACTTACCTATCTAAATAATTAACAATATTAGGGTTCTTATTTTCCCTCATGACCAGAATTTCATTAATAATTAATTCCTTTTTGGGTTGCTGTTGAAGGTTCATCTGCTTTATGGCCACCTGAATGGCAGTTAAAATACAAGAATAAATTATAGCCATTACAATAAACATGAATAGTCATATTTTTGGGGACACAAAGTGAAACATACACATTCTTTATCTACTAAGCTCTTTCTCTGTGCCACAAACTCACACCTGCCTTTTTTTGGTCAATCATGGGTAAACCACTCACTTCAGAGGCTCTGGGCACCAATGAAGTAAACTCCTATCTAAACCCAGTGCTACACATTTTTTTTTTTTTTTTTTAGGCAAAGTTACCATCAAAGAAGATACTGGATAAATATGAACAAAAGAAAATAAAAATCAGGATTGAACGTTAGCACTTACCTCTTGTCCTGTTGCAATGTCTAGTGCTGTATAAACAGTACCTGATGCCCTGTGAAGGTGAATATTATCAAATGAATAAGCAATCAAGCTGTTACCAATATATTTTACTTTATTTTACTTGAAATAAAGTGTAATTATTTTCAGGGGATGAAAATTAGCAAGCTCAAAATGTGAAGTAAAAAAAGGAACATCTTTAAAAAAATTATTATTGTGATAAAAAATAACACTTCACAGGAGATCTACCCTCTTAACAAATTTTTAAGTGTATAATATTGGAACAATCTTTTTATACAGTGGATGGACCTGAAACAATCACAATGTATCCCTTGTAGTGGGCTAAGAACTCCAGTCAGACTTTCTGGCACCAGTCTGAGTGCCATGCACTATGCAGTAATAAATTGAACAAAATGGCCTTGCTTCTTTTAGGAAACTCCTGGAATCCCCTGAATATTTCTTGAATCTTGTAATAGCCAACATTGCAGGCCTCTGATTAAACTGAAGAATAGTTTAGAAAAGAATATATCATCTTTTGCTCAGGCAAGTATAAACTAACCTTCACTTTTAATATAGAAATAGAATGGCTCTTTTCATATATTTCCAATTTTTAAGATTATCTTCATTTAAAAATCAATCTCTCTGTGCTGTACTGTACTACAGCTACACGAAGCAATAGCAACATGACTTTACTATTAAGCCCTTGTTTTCTTATTTTTACTAAATTTCTCAACAACTTCTACTATGAAGTGTCACTCCAACCCAATATTCTTTTAAAATATATCATTTCTGGGTCTGGTGCAATAGCTTACTCCTGTAACCCCAAAACTTTGTGAGGCTGAGGCGGGAGGGTTGCTTGAGCCCAGGACTCTGAGACCAGACTGGGCACCATAGTGAGATCCAGTCTCTATGAAAAACTTAAAAATTAGCCAGGTGTGCTGGCACATGCCTATAGTCCCTGCTACTCAGGAGGCTGAGATAGGAGGATCACTTGAGCCCAGGAGATCGAGGTTGCAGTGAGCTGTGATTGTACCAGCAGTGGTATTTGGGTGATACGGCCAGACCATGTCTCAAAAAAATTAATAATCTATTATTCTTTACATCTTAGTAGTACTCTTGCTTCCATTCTAACTTCAGTTATGGAGTTCCCTTGCTTTGCAAATAGAAATTGTATAGTAAGCTGAATTCACAGTAACTTTCTATGAATCACAAATGTGTTCTAAACCACCTCCCACCACCATCATCAAGAAAAAGAAAAAATAGTCACTTTTGCTTTTAGTGAATAAAGGAGTTAGAATAGAGATCAGTCCTGTGATGACTATGCGTTGCAATGCTCCAGCATTGGTATGTAAACTTTCTGATAATTATTTCTCTCTTGTTCTCTATTTCACCCTTGCTGTTTTGTTTTCTGAGTCCAGGAATTATTTTCTTATGTCAGGTACTTCCTTGTAATTCTTTTCCCTTCTCTTTGGATTAGCCCAAATATTTCTCACAGGTCCAGGAAGTGTATATTACCTGGCTCTCAGGTAGTAAACTCGGTGTGTAGTATAAGGCATATCTGACTATTAACGGAGATCTGAGTTCTAATATTTGCCCTAACATCATCGAGATATGTCACATTGGGCTAGCCACTTCCTTTCACTGAATTTCAGTCCCTTCACATGGAAAACAGGTATCACAATAACAGTAGACATGTACTGAGCATGTTGTATATGTTAGACACTATACTAAGAACTTTAGATAATTTATCTTATGTAATCCTTACCATATTTTTATAAGGCAGATTGTATTATTCCCATGTTATATATGATGAACTGAGGCTCAGAGAGGTTGAGTTACCTGCCCAAGTTTACACAGTTAACAACCCAAGTCTGTCTGACTCTCTTACCTCTAAAGTACAGGAAATGAGCTGCTTTATTTCTAACATTCTTTAATTCTATACTACCCTCCTCCAGAGTGCTGCTTGGGTTTCTAAATATCGATTGGAATTAGGCTGAAAAATCACACTTAATCAATAGGTGCCACCTAAACCAGGATTTGGTAATTCCAGAAATTTCTTAGGCTCGAGGCTTATATCAAACAAATCATTTCTTCATTTCTGCAAGTTTGAGATTCTGGGCTCAGAGCTCATAGTTAGTACCCAATAAATATTTGTTGAATGAAAAAATTAATAAAAATCATTTAAAGCAAACATGCAATGGCAATATGACCTTTCCTTTCTGTGAAGAAAACATTTCTTCTACTTTAATCTACATAAAGCACTTTGCTCTTGGAATAAGCAAACAGGCATTCCTGACTTCAGAGCCCAATATATGATTTGCCCTTCTGAACTTATTTGAGTTCAAATAGATTACCTCGACTTGGTGTATATTTCAGCTGCTATTAGTCCTGAAAAACTACTTAAATCTAATTGTAAAATATGATTTTAAAATGCCTTTTGACATACAGACAGCTAGCAAATACATGAAAAATGCTCCACATCAATAATTGCACAGAAATGCAAATCAAAACCACAAAGTGACACCATCTCTCACCAGTCAGAATGACAATTATTAAAGAGTCAAAAAACAACAGATGTTGGCAAGCCTGCTGAGAAAAGAGAACACTTACACATTGCTGGAGGGAATGTAAATTAGGTTGGCCACTGTGGAAACCAGTTTGGAGAGTTCTCAAAGAACTTAAAATGGAACTACCATTTTGACCCAGCAATCCTATTACTGGGTATATATCCAAAAGAAAATAAATCACTTTATCAAAAAGACACATACACTTGCATGTTCATTGCAGCACTATTCACAATAGCAAAGACATGGAATCAACCTATGAGCCAATCAATGGTGGATTGGATAAAGAAAAATGTGATACATGTACACCATGGAATATTATGCAACCATAAAAAGCATGAGATCATGTCCTTTGCAGTAACATGGATGAAGCTGGAGGCCATTATTCTAAGTGAACTAAAGTGGGAATAGAAAACCAAATACCACATGTTCTCATCTAAGTGGGAGCTAAAATTGGGTACTCATGGACATAAAGATGGCAACAATAGACATTGGAGACTACTAGAGGGAGAGGGATAGAGGAGGGTAAGGGTTGAACAACTAACTACTAGGTACTATGCTCACTCCTGGATGATGGATTCATTCATACCCCAAACTTCAGCATTATGCAATATACCCAGGTAACATACCTGCACATGTACTCCTTAAATCTAAAATAAAATTTAAATAAATAAAATGACTGTTTAGTTTATTCTCATGTATTTAGGCCATGTGCACAATTCTTTTAGATACAAAAGAGTAAGACTACCTGCAAAATGAGATAATAGTACCTATTTCACAGGGCAGTGGAGAATTGCATGGCACAATCTATGTAATCATTTATCCCTGTGTCAGATTAGAGTTGATGCCTATGTGTTAACTGCTGTTATCATCATTTGTTGTTGATGCTGTTGTTATTGGTTTCACAGTAGGGGATGACTGATACACTAAACGATTAGTTGGCCCCTCCCAACCTCCCAGCCAAAGCATCTTCGCTAATATCTGCCCCTATTTCCAAAAAGGACAGAAGCTGAGGTAAACTACTGGAAGGCTTTTTAGAAGTTCCACATCTTTTCTTTCCCCCTAGGGAAGTAGTTTTACCCTTTTCTTTGAAAGTTGGAATTCCTTTATCAAATGGAACTGTATTAAAAACCCTCAACATATTAAACAAATAAATTGGGAGCTGCCCTAGTTAAAGCTAGGGAAGGAGACCCAAAATGCCTGCCCAGGTGGCCTTTCCGTTATTCAACACCCCTGTCCCCCTAACCCCCAACCCCGTTTCCACTGTCCTAAGGGCTAAAATTGTGATTGACTTGGAATACAAGGGGGGTTTATGTTTAACATTTACAGAGCTTTACCTTTCAAATTCTTGGGTTTTTGGTCCTCCAGCACCCTCAGCATTTCTTTGTATTAAAATTGCTAGAGTTCTAGCCCTGAAATCTCAATATCCTGGGATTTATGGCATACAGTGGTACAAAATTGCTATAAATTCCTAATCCACAGAGGTTTAAAGATCCTGAAACTCTAGAGCACCAGCTGCCTACTAAAAATGAGCCTTTCTCCTCCCCTGCCCTCTTCCCTTACTGCATATATCAATTGTATAATGTGTATATATATAAATTTCCCTACCCTGTACCCTGGTTCTCTTGTCATAAAATGGTAATATCCTCTCCTACCCTACTTACAAATCCCCTCAAACCAAACATGTTGTTAGATGGTTGAAACTCCCTGTTCTGACCAATATTGATTTGTGCAACTTCTAGCCTTTGCACAATCTTCAACTCAAATGCACAAATTCAGGTACTAACCTGCAAATTAAAATTTAGTACCTTATCCCCAGCTATATCTTAGCAACCTCAACATTTTTCTGCACCCCAGTTCTGCTGCTTTCCTATAGTCTAACAATTTAAAATTCAACAGATATAAATATGATTCTCTTCTTCAAGAGATCTCAACTTCCTTTAAGAGTCATCTATTAAAGCTCTCTCATTGTTCACTGCTGGGTTCAGAACAGTAGTCCTCACTCATATTCACTAAAACCTCCCCTGGTTTAAGTCCTACTAGTTCCTAGTTGTCAAACTGTGGTTAAGGAATTTAATTTCTTTGTGATTTAGTATTAAAGGAAGATTAACTGTATATAGTTCTGGAATATAGTGGTTTCCCAATAAATATTAGCAATAATGATAATTATTATTTGGTTATTTCCTAATATGTTCATTAAGTTCTCAAATTCTAGTGTGTGAATCACAAGGAAGCTCTGTAAGTGGGAGTTTTCAAAATATTTGATGTTTCAAAATTCCCAACAAAAAAATTGACAATTACCTGAGAACAGCTAATTCAAGTATCACATATACTTCCTTTTAGCTAGAATTATATCAGCTTGTAATTATGTTGAATATCAAATGATGATTAAAAGCTTCAATTAGCAGTTATATGTGTTTTTTGCTTAATAAAGTACAATAAACTATTAATAAATACAGTTAGACAATCAAAATTATAAACCTGAAGTTTACAAAGACAAATAATTGAAGGAATCTTGAAGTTGGGAAGCACTCTTCTTATAATAATTGTAGTACAGTAGTGTATACTCCCAAAGAAACAATCGTCATGCCAACAGTGTTGCACTGATTTACAAAGATGAGCTTTGCAACGGCGTGGGGTATATCAAAATATCTCCATGCTCGTATATACAAAATTAAACTTTAATTCACTTTAATTTTAAAAAGTCAGTGTCTTTTTTGGTTCCATAAGAACTTTAAAGTAGTTTTTTTCCTAATTCTGTGAAGAAAGCCAAATGGTAGCTTGATGAGGTTAGCATTGAATGTATAAGTTACTTTGGGCAGTATGGCCATTTTCATGATATAGATTCTTCCTAACCATGAGCATAGAATGTTTTTCCTTTGTTTGTGTCCTCTCTTATTTCCTTGAGCAGTGGTTTGTAGTTCTCCTTGAAGAGGTCCTTCATATCCCTTGTAAGCTGTACTCCTAGGTATTTTATTCTCTTTGTAGCAATTGTGAATGGGAGTTCACTCACAGTTTGGATCTGTGTTTGTCTATTTTTTGTGTATAAGAATGCTTGTGATTTTTGCACATTCATTTTGTATCCCAAGACTTTGCTGAAGTTGCTTATCACCTTAAGGAGATTTTGGACTGAGATGATGGGGTTTTCTAAATACACAATCATGTCATCTGCAAACAGAGACAATTTGACATCCTCTCTTCCTCTTTGAATACCCTTTATTCTTTCTGTTGCCTGGTTGCCCTGGCCAGAACTTCCAATCCTATGTTGAATAGGAGTGGTGAGAGAGGGCATGCTTGTCTTGCACCAGTTTTCAAAGGGAATGTTTCCACCTTTTGCCCATTCAGTATATTGGCTGTGGGTGTGTCATAAATACCTTTATTGTTTTGAAATACGTTCTATCAATACCTAGTTTATTGAAAGTTTTTAGCATTGGGGGGGTTGAATTTAATCAAAGGCCTTTTCTCCAACTATTGAGATAATCATGTGGTTTTTGTCATCTGTTCTGTTTATGTGATGGATTATGTTTATTGATTTGCATATGCTGAACCAGCTTTGCATCCTAGGGATATAGCCAACTTGATAATGGTGGATAAGCTTTTTAATGTGCTGCTGGATTTGGTTTGCCGGCATTTTACTGGGGATTTTCGCATCGATGTCCATCAGTGATATTGGCCTGAAATCTTCTTTAGCCAAGACAATCCTAAGCCAAAAGAACAAAGCTGGAGGCATCATGCTACCTGACTTCAAACAATACTACAAGGCTACAGTAACCAAAACAGCATGGTACTGGTACTAAAACAGATGTATAGACCAAAGATATATAGATATATAGAACAGAGGCCTCAGAAATAATGCCAAACATCTACAACCATCTGATCTTTGACAAACCTGACAAAAAGAAGCAATGGGGAAAGGATTCCCTATTTAATAAATGGTGTTGGGAAAACGGGCTAGCCGTATGCAGAAAACTGAAACTGGATCCCTTCCTTACACCTTACACAAAAATTAACTCAAGATGTATTAAAGACTTCAACATAGACCTAAAACCATAAAAACTCTAGAAGAAAACTTAGGCAATACCATTCAGGACATAGGCATGAGCAAAGACGTCATGACTAAAACACCAAAAGCAATGCCAACAAAAGCCAAAATTAATAAATGGGTTCTAATCAAACTAAAGAGCTTCTGCACAATAAAAGAAACTATCATCAGAGTGAACAGGCAACCTTCAGAATGGGAGAAAAATTTTGCAATCTATCCACCTGACAAAGGGCTAATATCCAGAATCTACAGGGAACTTAAATTTACAAGAAAAAAAAAAACAAACAATCCCATCAAAAAGTAGGTGAAGGATATGAACAGACATTTCGCAAAAGAAGACACTTATGAAGCCAAAAAACATATGAAAAAAAGTTATCAACACTGGTCATTAAAGAAACGTAAATAAAAATGGCCATGAGATGCCACCTCATGCCAATTAGAATGGCGATCATTAAAAGTCAGGAAATGGCTGGGCGCAGTGATTCATACCTGTGATCCCAGCACTTTGGGAAGCTGAGGCAGGTGGATCATGAGGTCAGGAGTTTGAGAGCAGCCTGGCCAACATGGTGAAACCCTGTTTCTACCAAAGGTACAAAAAATTAGCCAGGCGTGATGGTGTGCACCTGTAATCCCAGCTACTTGGGTGCTTGAGGCAGGAGAATTGCTTGAACCCGGGAGGCAGAGGTTGCAGTGAGCCAAGATTGCACCATTGTTCTCCAGCCTGGGTGACAGGGTGGGACTCAATCTCAAAAAAAAAAAATGGTCAGAAAACAACAGATGCTGGAGGGAGAGAGAGAAATGGGAACACTCGCACTTTTGGTGGGAGTGTAAATTAGTTCAATCATTGTGGAAGACAGTGTTGTGATTCCTCAAGGATCTAGATCCAGAAATAGCATTTGACCCAGCAATCCTATTACTAGGTATGTACCCAAAGGATTATAAATCATTCTACTATAAAAACACATGCACATGTGTGTTTTTTGCAGCACTATTCACAATAGCAAAGACTTGGATCCAACCCAAATGCCTATCAATGATAGACTAGATAAAGAAAATGTGGCACATATACACCACAGAATACCATGTAGCCATGAAAAAGGATGAGTTCATGTCCTTTGCAGGGACATGGATGAAGCTGGAAACTGTCATTCTCAGCAAACTACCACAGGAACAGAAAACCAAACATTATATGTTCTCACTTATAAGTGGTGGTTGAACAATGAGAACACATGGACACAGGGAGGGGGAACATCACACACTAGGGCCTGTCAGCAGGTGCGGGGCTAGGGGAGGGATAGCATTAGGAGAAATACCTAATGTAGATGATGAGTTGATGGGTGCAGTAAACCACCATCGTATGTGTATACCTATGTAACAAACCTGCTCATTCTGCACATGTATCCCAGAACTTAAAAAAATAAAAGTCAGTGTCATGTAGCACTTTAGGATGTAAGGATGCCAAAACTTAGACTATCAAAGTTAGGGATTAAAACTCCTAATTCTCTGGTGTATTGGGGCTGGTGTTCTCAAATGGGCAACACTGCCAATTTGATTTTTATGCTAAACATTTAATTACATTGAGCCCTATTATTCCTCCACTGCAGTTATATTAAAGCCAGATTCCTGTAGGAAGTACACTTTTTTTATGATAGAGATTGTTTTTATTTCAAATATCAGTCCCTCAGATAGTACGAAGTAATCATGCATTATCAGAACTCAAAGGAAAATAGAGAACATCCAGTTTAACTTTCTCATTACAGATGAGAAATATGAAGCCCAGAGAGCAGGAACGACAGGCTCATGATAACAACAGATTTCTCAATCATTGGGACTCATTATCAATTAAAATGTGATAAGTACTGCTGGTTTCTTGGCATCACATTAGATGCTTTATCAACAGTCTGTCCCTGACATGCCCAAGTGCTTACTACTCAAATGGAAACACTGGCATCTAGCCTGAAGGGTCCAGAAAGAAACAAACAATTTAAAATTCTGGCTTTTCCTCATAAAACAAGTTAGTTTCATTATCAGGAATCTTCACCAGGCTTTGATGTTTCCCACCAAGAGCCAATGTCAAGCCATGATCATAAGTAGTTGTAAAAGCAGCAACATGGTAGGACTAATAATTTATATACGTCACTTTGATTTCAGCATGGACATGGGTTAGAGGAAAAGAAGGGCAAATATGTGAGCCTAGGAATAAGCTCATAGACTGGGAGAAAACAAAAAGGGCAAGAGGTCTAGAGGGCTCAATGAAGTACAAGAAGAGGCTGGTAGGAATAAGAATGAGGGAGCCAGAAAGATAGACAAAATTCCTATTAAGGTTTTACAAGTATAAATCTGGTGCTAATGAGGTCATAGTCAGGGATTAAACCCCATATAGGATCGTTATTTTTTACATGTACTCCTACCGCTGCTGCTATAGAAAGCCTGTTTCACTTATTGAGCCATACTCTCTGCAGCTCTCTGTAAAGGAATGATCTCACTTAATGTCCACCCTGCACAACTCTATGAGATAAATTCGATTTTCCTCACTTTACAAATGAGAACATTGAACTAAGAAATGGTAAGTAGGTTGCCCAAGGTTTCACAATCAGCAGCTGAGCTTAAAAATGCATTACTTTGTCTCCACAGCCCATGCTCTCAATCACCATTTCATGTTTTTCTATAGATTCTTAGCATTTTTACATCAGTGCTAAGTGCAAGTGTGGTACTTCCCAAAGCTCGTGTTTGTACCCGTTATGCTAAGCTGCCTCCCCAAAATGTTTATCTCGCCTTTAATTTTCTACTCACTTAGCCCACAAGCCATTTAGTTTGTCCCAGGACATGGCATGTTTTATTCCTTCGGTATAACCACACACGGGTTGTTGTTTTGTTTGCCGACTCAATTAAGATTGGTCATGCGGCTGCAAATGAACTGGGGTTAGTTTTTTGGAATAGACTTTATCTTTTGCTGAGTATTTAAAAAGTTACTACTTGTAGGCTCCTATCTAGATATTGTCTCACCATATTAATTACCGTATAGTTGCTTATTGTCTAGATAGGATATTGTCTTACTAACTACTATATAGTTACTTGTTTTGTTGAGAGATGTGTCGTTTAGGGCTCAAGAATGGTCCTTTGCGTAATTTACCTCTAAAAAATGCATCTCTAAATTTGAAAAATAAAATTATGTAAAAATCAAGTTATCTCAGTACTGCTCTAAGTATACAGAATGTAGCTGGGGCCAGATGGTATAGTCTTTAATTACTAAGATTATAAATCAGAACAGGGAATTTTCTGTTCTTTAGCTTGGGTGTGACTTTTCTCAGAGTATTCATGGTCATCTAATTTTAAATAGAACTGTAACACATTATGGGTGTGGGGCCAGGGAGCTCAGTGGGTTATAGTCCAGTGATAATGAGGCCACAATTACAAGGCTTAATCCCTGGAAAGGCCAGATAACTCTTGGCTACACACTCCAACATTAAGTCTAAGCAGCTGCTTCACAGTGTGTGCTATTGGTTTCAAGAGGGCCTGGACAGGAAAGGGGGGCAGGTGGCTTAAAACAAGCTCATTACTATGGCTGGACAAAACAACTAACATGCGAACTCTGCTAATGGTGTTTGATTGACTGGCATCATTCTTTACAAGGGATAGCACACAACATAGTGCACTTAAGGGCATTAAGTGGAACAAAGAGCGTCTTCCATTGCTCCATAAACATTGTTCTTCACAAATGCTAATGTATTTCTAGTCTCCTACATCACAAAGCCTTTTATAAAGCTCAGACTACATCTATTCAGTGCTTCATAGCAGTGTTCTACCTTGTGTGGCCCAAAATAGGTCCGATGAAGAGGCAAATGCTTTTGGAGTGGGTGGTCCTGCCCAAAGAATCACTTCTATAAGCACACTAGACACCACTCTTGCCCATAGTTTCCTGAACTACCCCCCAAAAAATGTGAGAGGTTTTATTCTCAGCACTCTGAATTCTATGCTATACACTGCTTTGTCAGGTTCTCTAAACCATATTGTTATTCAACAGGTCTTTTAAGAAGTAAGTTTCAATGCTATTCATCTTCAATATGAGACTTTCATGTTAGAGTAAGAAGAAAGGGGCTTCTCACTGAGCAGCAGAGAAGTCTGAAAAATACCTAACATTATACTTAGTTTCTGAAGTCTTAAAACTAAAAACTAATTTAGAGAGACAGGGATTGAGGGCTTGATTACACATAAGCTAGTAGTAAAATTTGTTTGCAATTATTGATGAATTGAGCATATCATCATTCTATATAATGATATGATTGGCAAAGATCCAGATGTTAGACAAAATTCCTTTGGCCAGATGCATATCTATGTGTAGGAGAAAAATGATTTCAAGAAATGCTCTCATTGTCACTTTCTTTCTAACATAGCTGGATAGCTAATCTAATATATGGAGAGATATAACATGTAATGAAGATACTTTGGTATCATAAAGACATGGACTACATTGCCTAATGAATTCTTCAGGATAGCCTTTTGTTTTGCCACATGCTTTCTTGTTAGAGTTCCTTTCTTATTTATTTTCCTTTCAAAAAAAGTCAGTGTTTTTATTATAGTAATATAATCCCAAATAAATGAATACAGCTGTGTTGCCAAAGGTGTGGGCAAAAGAACACTCTATACATTGTTGATTGTGTGTTAAATAAAAACAACCTCTGTGGAGGGTAACTTAGAAAGAAAAATGCACATATCCTTTTGCATATAACAATTCCACTGTTAGGAATTTATCCTAATGATAAATTTGTATAAAATGGTTTATTTGTAAGGATCCTCACAGAAGTCTTGTTTATAATAGCAAAACATCAAAAACAAATTAAATATCTATATCCATTGGGGCCTAGTTCAATAAATTATGGTATATCCAAACAACAAAACACTATGTATCTGTTTAAAAGGTATAAGGTACAAATATAGAACCATCTCTAAAACACAGAAACATAATAGAAAAGCAGATATATAGTATGTTACCATTTGTGCTAAAAATATACCTACAATAAACACACACGCATGCACAGAAATGCACCATATATACCCAAATACAAGAAAAGGGTTTTTCCCCCCAATTTTTCCTCATTAAAATGGAGCTGCCTTATATTCAAATTCCTATAAAAATCTTTCATGTAACTGGTACTTGTCCAAGTAAAAAAAAAAAAAAAAAAAAAGAAAAACTTAAGCGTTTATTTTGACTTTCCTATATGAACTGTATTTCAGGATAACCAGAGTCTTAGCTGATGAGGTAAAATTCTTTTCAACAAAAGCATTCTAGTTAAGAAGTGTGAAAAAAATTACAGACTTAGAAAATCACTATTCTGTCCCTAATGAAATAACTGATTTGAACAAAAAACATCAATAGATGAAATCATTGGATGAAAAGCTGATGGAAAATTTTACATAGGAGGAGACAGTCACCCACTGAATTTTCTGATCAATCTACTTATTATCAAACTATGGGACAATCAGATAGTGTGTGTATCCTGGTGTGGTGTGCAATATGAAACATACAGTACCACCGATGAATAAATGTTGCAAAAGTTGAACCTGAATCTAAGCCTATACAGGTAACTTCTGATTATAGAAAATACAGGGAATCGCCGAGCACGGTGGCTCACGCCTATATCCCAGCACTTTGGGAGGCCGAGGCGGGTGGATCACTAGGTCAAGAGATTGACACCATCCTGGTCAACATGGTGAAACCTCGTCTCTACTAAGAATACAAAAATTAGCTGGACATGGTGGCGCAGCCTGTAGTCCCAGCTACTCGGGAGGCCAAGGTAGGAGAATTGCTTGAACCCAG
>NW_016107607.1:3032774-3048079 GCF_001604975.1 Cebus imitator
AAAAAAAAAAAAAAAGAAAGAAAAAAAAGAAAATACAGGGAATCAAGGAGCAAGTTAAATGACAGCAAATGAAACTAACAGACAAATCCAGAAAGTGCCACATTTTACAAGACAACAACTAGTATCTTCAACAAGATAATGATAGTGGAAAAAGAAAGGAGACTGCTTCAGGGTATATAGACATAAGATACACAACAAATGCCATGTGTAGATCTCCTCTGGATGTTGATTTGAACAAATTAATTATAAAAATAGCATTTTGTGACAAGTGGAGGATTCTGATTATAGACTGGGAGTTAAATGATATAAAGCAATTGTTAATTGTTTGTAGATGTTATAATGGCATTGTGATTTTACTAAAAATTGTTGAAAAATGTTTAACCTGAGTTCTAAAAATACAGAAGTTCCTGTGTTATGTTCCTACTTGTGGAAGTATGACAATTTGTAATAGAAATTTTAAAAAGTCATATAGTAAATAGTAGATACATGTTATGAAAGCCTAAATATACATCTACAGGACAAATTCAGAAAACAAAAATCTTAACGTTATATAAATGGGTAATTGTGACCAGGAATAAATATCCAGGAACAGAATTCTATGTGGGTTCAAAATCTCAATTATCTTAGATGGAAGTCAGGCAATATATTTGAATAACTGCTAAAGACTCAAAACTAATCTCTAGTGATTACAAAAAGAATGACACATAAGGAGATTTTGAATTATACCATTCATAAAATATGAGAGTAGAAAAATATCTACAAAATAATAATTTATGAAATATGTGCTTTTAAATACGTAAATGAAAGTAAATTAACAAATTAAACATCACAATAGACTTTCAACCTTATATACATATATATATACATTTAACAGTTCATATCTTATTGTGTTATCTTATATTTGAGCATATATGCTGGGGCAGTGATGCAGTCCTTAGAGACACCAAAGTGAATGAAACCTACAGTCTGAAATAAGTACTCGTTCAAACAAAACTTCCCATGACCCCTACTCGCTAAATTCCTATACCCTCTAAAGTCACTCTCAAGTGTACCCTCCTCTAAGAATCCATCATACCCTCCCTTTGGCTGTAAATGATTTGTCCCTCCTCTCTGTCCACAGAGTTTTCTGTAATTTCATCAAAATACTTATTATATTCTGTTCTATATGATAGCAAGATATGAATGTGTCTTTCATCCCTAATAATAACTAGCATTTACTGAGCAATTAACTGCGTGACATGTACTGTGCTAAGGACTTTAAATTCCTTCTCTTAGTTGTTTTTACAACCTTATGAGATGTGTGCATTCTACTTACTATGAATGAGAAAACTGATGGTTAAAAAAATTAAATAATTTATCTACAGCCCTGAGTTCAGAATCCTTTCTTTTTCTTCAAGTTTTTCAAAAATTCTCCCTTTATTTCTCTACATTCCTCAAAGTTTCAAGCAATTTTACATGCCTAGACAAACTACAATATAAGTGGTGAATACATGCTGACACAGATATAATCTGTAGGATTCAGAAAAACAAAAGACAGAAAAGGTCAACTAGGACCAGGGCAGCCAAAGAAATATTCACGTGAGAGATGACAGTGAGGATGAGTGTGTAAATAAAATATAGGGGAAAGGTACCTTATTGGGGGTAGGTGTTCATCTTATTTCTTGATACAACTCTTCTTTTCTCCCTGTCAAATACTCAGAGGGACAACAAATATAAAGGTCACTGTGAACTCCCAGAACCTGATTCTTAACTGTAACTCTAATGTAACTCTACATTACACATAGTAGGCACTCATTAAAGGTTCATTGATGTTAAAAAGTTACTTGCTAAACTGGATCCTCTGAGCTCCTTCCTCAAAAATATTTTTCTACTATAAAGTTGAAAAGACAATATGAACCTGAAAGAGAAAAAAGCCCTGTTTTTCACTGCATTCTCATTTAAGGAAAGTTCCTAACATGAATTCTAATACATTAATGAGAAATCTGTGAAGACAGCTGCCAATGTTAGTAAATTCAGCCCTCTGTTACATAGCTATTGCTTATTCAGGAATTACACAGGTTGCCAATGATAGCCACTGACTAAAAATAAATATTTGATTTTGTTGTCTCACTCTACCTCATTTATTAAACAATTTATTTTATATAAGTATTCTAGAAAGTGAAGATTCTCAAGTCCATACCAGATATATTTCTGACAAACTCATGTTGTTGAGTTAATGATACTTTTGGGGTACCTGACATTTTTTCTTTCTTTCCTTATTTTTTTTTAACTTTGCATAAATTTGCTCAAAATGTCTGGATTTGGTGGCCAATTATAGAAGATTTTTCACAGCAAACCCAGTGAAACAATGTCATTTTTAGCCTTCAACTCACAGCTATTGCCTCAAATGATTAGACATGTGATTCTGAACTTGATTTATGGAAGATGGAGCCCAATTCTCTGGCCCCAGGCCTGAATGCTGGGATGGCAGAAACCCATGCTGGAGAAAAATTTAGTTTACCAAGTAAATCAGGGTGATTAATGGAGAAGCTTTTCTCAAATCCAGTTCCTGAAAATGAATGAACTGTTGTGCTCTTTGGAGCTGAGAATAGAATACTGGGGCTGATTATTCCTAACACCAAATGATTATTGACAAAAATTTTGAATGTCACTATAATGATGGGTAAGGCAAAAGCAATTAAAAACACAGATTTAATTTTAAAACTCTACATATTGAGAGTAGAGACTAGTTTATATAACTTAGGGCAGTAATTCATGAAAAAATCAGCTGTAAGCCACTTAAGTAAAAAGAAAGTTAATATTAAGTGGGATGTGGGTTTATTTGTTTTTGGTCCAGAAAGAAAGAAATGAATATTTTGCTTATTTACCTTAACAATTAAGAACTGAGAGAAAACAATCTGCTAAGATCAAAAAATAAAATTAGTAAATTAAATAAATGATAAAATCAGAGTAAACAGATTTAAGCTAGTAGATTATATCTTAAATAATTCTGACAATTTGGGTTGTGGGGTGTGTGTGAAAATGGGCAGTAGAATGTGAAGCCAACATGCATGAAGAAGACAGACATCAGCACACACAAATNTCATTCTGACAATTTGGGTTGTGGGGTGTGTGTGAAAATGGGCAGTAGAATGTGAAGCCAACATGCATGAAGAAGACAGACATCAGCACACACAAATACCCAGAGAATAAATGAATCACATGTGGTGAAGCCGAGCAAGTCATTGTGAAAGGCAAAGATATAAAGACATGTTAAGGAAAAACAGGGAAAGACAGACACAGGAGGAGCAAGATAGACATGTATATCCACATGTAAATACACAGGACAGAGGAAAGGGACAGCTAGAAAGACAAACATTTTCTTTTTTTCAAAAAAAATTTACTTTAAGTTCTGGGTTACATGTGAAGAATGTGCAGGTTTGTTACATAGGTATATGTGTGCCATGGTGGTTTGCTGCATCTATCAACTCGTCATCTAGGTTTTGAGCCCTGCATGCAATTAGCCATTTGTCCTAATATTCTCACTTTCCTCACCTGCCACCTCCCGTCTGGCCCTTCCTGGGAGTGTGTTGCTCCCCTCCATGTCCATATGTTCTCATTGTTCAATGCTCACTTATGAATAAGAAGATGTGGTGGAAAGACAAACATTTTCATTAGCTCAACAAATATTTATTGAGGCAAAAACAGACCCAGAAAGATAGATTTGGCAGACAACTTTTCAGTTCTTTGTAGCCAGCCAAAGTGAACCCAGCTGTTGGCCATAACTGTACAAAATTGTTTTAGAGGGCCTACTAAGTGCACAAGCACTGTACTAAAACACTAATGAAGACAAAAGTAGGAATAAAATAGACTCTCTGCCCTCTAAGGACTTATTAAAAAGCCATATTGGGCCTATGAGTGAACTATCCACTACTTTATCATTCTTTAGAATGATGAACTTGCTGGGAATTTAAAATAGAACTTTCAGCAGTGGTAAGCAGGATTTATGCTTTGATTTTCGTTTTAGATTATGGAGGCTGTACAAAGAGACTCAGAGATAGAAAACTTTCCTTTCGTCTTTAAAAGTCACAGGCATAAATAATAGCCAAGAGAGGAAATCTCTTTGTTACACAAGGTTGCTTGGTGGCCTGATCTTTGTTCTTGGCAAAATTAGTCTTGTTTCATTACCTAGTACCTGGGAGATATCTAACACCATTTTGTATTTTTTTCCTTTTAAAATTCAGTGCTATTTTTGGCTCAGTTGGCTTTTAGATGGAACAATCAAAACAAAATTATAACATTTCCCACTCTTCAAAAAGCAACCACAGAAAACCACTTTACAAATTCATAAACAAATAATTCCCAATTTAAGGCTACAACTAGAAATTACTGCCTGTTAGAAATATAACATGAGCCATGAGTCATATTTTAAATTTCTTAGAGCTACATATTTAAAGATTTTTAAAAGGTTAATTTTCATAATAATTTTCTTTAATTCAATGTATGACAAAATATCTCAACATGTAGTCAATAAAAGATGTATTAATTAAATATTTTACATTCTTTTTTCACGCTAAGGTTTTGAAATCATGTGTGCATTTTACACTTATGGTACATCTCCATTTGGACTAGTCACATTTCAAGTGCTCAGTGGCCGAATGTGGTTACTGGCCACCATACCGGACAACAATGATTTGGAGTGCTACTTCTAAGTGGACTGAACATCCCTTCCCCTCCTATTGTTAGCTCTACCAGAGACTCAACCAGATGAAAATAAAATCTAAAAGCCAACTTTTGTTTTCTGAGTCCCCTTAGTACATAACACTGTGTTTTTGCAACCTGCCTGGTGATATTTAACCTTTACACATGGAGAAGGAGAGTTGAGGTTTATATATGGACTTGGGAAGGTATAGCTTTCTTACTTAAGCAAAACAAACAGTCCACCGGAGGTAGACAGGGAAAATTTCCAGTGGGAGATAATGGCTGTAGAAGCCAGCCCTGCTCTGCACTTGGGTGAATTGAGTAAGCTTGCTTCAAGGTTGTTCTGGTACCCTGTATTTTCCTGTCAAGCAGTTACCAGTGTAGACTGTAAGTTCCTTGAGGGCTTACATCATCATTACCCATCTCTGTCTCTCTAGCACTTAGCATAGTGCCTGTAACATAGTTGGTGTTCAAGAAATATCTGCTAAACAAATAAATGATTTCATATAAATTCAGTTTCTTATGTGCACTAGCCACATCCCAAGTGCCCTATAGCCACACGTAGTCAGCGGCTACCATGTTGGACAGCACAGATATAGAACATATCTATCATCACAGTAAGTTCTGTTGCTTATCACTGTTATAGAACAATGAGTAGAAATATTAATTTGACCCATTGGGTGACAGGGAGTTTCTAGAGATCACAAAATTCTTCATTTTTTGTGAGCAAGTGAGAATACCAGTGATATTAAATAACAAAGAAAGAAGCAAAAGCAATAATAGGTACATATTTTAGCCTACTGGAAAGTTCAAATACAATGTCATTATGGTTTTGACTGGAAAAATAAACTTGGCCATGCATTTCTTCCTGAGTTTCTTTCTCCCTTAGAGTCTTCTCATCTTGATTCTCACCAGGCACAATTTCCGCGAGTGCCTCACCTACTCTCTAGCCCAATTGTATAATGAATGCTTTCCCTTATTTCCTGAGATATACCGGCAATTTCAAAAGAAACTTTAGTACAAAAGCTAGGGGGATTAAAAAAATAAAATATAAAATTATGAAAAATAGTCAAGCTTATATATGACATATATTTTTTTAAACCTAAGTACTCCAGGAAAAGCGGTGATGTTCTTAAAGAAATTCTACCTTCTCTAACCCTAAATAATTAGATTCTAATGGCTGATGGGCTAGCACAATTTTGCAAGCATAATGGATGTAACTCTTTATCTTCAGCCCCTTGACAGCCAGGAGAAGTCTGAGGTGCCTCTTGATTTCTGACATACAGTAGAAATCATACATACATATATTTAAGGATGTCCCTTAAGATTCCACTTTCCTTTAAATAAAACTTCGTGCTGTTAAATATGCTGTTGCCTGCTCAGACCCACCTGTCTAGTTTCACATTGAGGCCTGAGAGACATGCATAATTACAGTTGACTTGCAGAACTGGTGACTTCTGCCTTCAGCTTTAGTGAATAATTTAATGCAATGGTTCCCATGTCTTGGCGATTATCAGGATTATCTGAGGAACTTTTGCAAAGTTCAGATCACTCAAACCCACTCCAGACTTCTAAATCAAATCTTTGGCAGTGGAGCCTGGGAATCTTTATCTTTAACAAGTATACTAAGTGAAAATGATGCACTAGGTCTCATTTAGGGATTATTGTCTGTTTCCTCCACACTCAGACAACTCTGCCTACCTCCAGATCATTCCATAAGGACATTCCCCACCCTCAGTTTGTCACTTTACATTCTGATAATAAAACAGGATCTTAATCATACCATCCATGTAGCTGAAGGGGGAAATGGGATAAAAGGGGTTTTTACGTAAGCTAGAAATTTCCATAACCCTACTGCTTTTTCTAGAGAAATCTGTTTGAATCTTTTAACTACATGGGATCGAAATGTCCCCACAGAAGTCACTGTCAGCCCACCAATAATGAAGATTTCAGCAGGATGTGCTCTTAGGTTAATGAACAGTCAGCCCTGCAGCTGAAAGGTCAACACTAAGAATGCAAGACACAAATATAATCCAGGAAATAAGAAGCATAATTTACCAGAAACCCAAACTCTTACTGAATTTTAATTTTAATGTATGTTGCTCATACACATCTTTTTATATTTCAAATAAAAATCACTTACCCTTGACCAATTTTTTCAAATCTTGTGTATTTTTTCTTTGGGTCCCCAACACTCACAATGCTTCCTAAGAGAAGGGTGGGGAGAGAAGGAGAGAGGAGGAGGTGTAGGAGAGAGGGAGAAGGGGGGGGGAGAGAGAGAGAGAGAGAGAAATGGAAATTGATTGACTGTTTTTTAAATTTAATAATAAAAATTAAGATGGCAGAGTCAGTGACAAAACATTAGACAAATACTCCCATGTGATTTCTATAATTTATATGGAAATGATACTTTCTATTTATTAAAATAACAAATAGTTTTATATTAATTAAAGTAGTAATATAACCCATTTTGCTTATATTCTATAAAAAGTTCTCATGATATTATATATTAGGAGATAAAAAAAAACACCTAAGGCAGGGATGGAGCTAGAAGCCATAATCCTAAGCAAACTAATGCAAGAAAAAAAAGAAAAAAACAACAAATACTACATGTTGTCACTTATAAGTGAGAGTTAAACACTGAATACATGCAAGTGTAAAGATAGGAACAATAAACACTGGGGATCACTAGACAGGGGAGGATGGGGAGGAGGACTGAAGAAATACCTATTGAGTACTATGCTTACTGCCTGGGTGAAGGCATCATTAGAATTCTAAGCCTCAGCATCACACAATTTACCCATGTAACAAACCTGCATGTGTATACCCTTTATAACAAAAGTTGAAGTTTAGTAAAATACAAAAATGTTCTCAGCCTCACAGTATTCCGGAAAATACACATTAAAACCAGAATGAGTTCATACTACAGGCCTATCAGAGTGGCTAAAATTAAAAAGGTTGTCAATATCAAATGCTATCAATGATGTAGAGCAATTGGAACCCTTGTTCACTGATACTGGGTACATAAATTGGTATAATAGCTAAAAAAAAGGTCTAAGAACTTATCCACACAATTTAGTAAAATCACTATCTTCTCTGAATTGAACTGAAGCACTATATTACATCTAATTCTACTGGACAAATATCTATAGAGTAATTACTATGTACCTAGTACAATGCTAAAGGTGTGGGGATGGAAATGAGTCTAATGAAGAACAAAGTTTGATCACAAAGTAATGATACCCATGTGTTTTTAAAACTATTTCTGAACCCAGGACACTGCTAGTTCTCAGATTTACTGACATATGATTTACATAACAAAGTTCAACCACCTAGAGTGTACAATTGAATGTTTTTAACATATTTATTGTGTTGTGTAAATGTCATCATGATCTAATTTTAGAATATTTTCATTATCCCAGAAAGAAACCTTGTACCTGTTACCTGTTAGCAGTTACTCCCCATCCTCCTTTAGCTTCCCAAAACATACCTAGGCAACAACTAATCTACTTTCTGTTTCTATAGATAGCTCCAAACATTTCTTAGTAAGTTTATAAGCTACATAAGGAAACCATTAATTTATCACGTTTGGCTCTTTAAAAATATTAGTTTTGCTATTTCAAAAAATCCAATCCATCACTGAGAGGATGAATACTTGCTATCACTCAGAATAAATACCACAGAAGTAGCACTGACTCTTCAATGCAGTGTTCGAAAAGGTCTAGAAAAAACTTGGGGTTATAGAACCATCATGGCAATAAGGGTGCAGCTTTTCAAGGGTCGTACTTTAAAGGGCATCATTTATTTGGATGCCTCTGGCCCTCCTTTCTTTTTGGAAGCAAACATGTCAGTATTATTACCTTTGAGTTATATCTTACTAACACATGGTACAAAGAAGTGTTCAGTTGGTAAGACGAGATTTTCACATGTGAACGAATCAAGAGAAGATCTTAGCTTCTACCTTCTAGTTGTCACTCTTATTCATACTCTTTTCTCTATGCCCATGGCCATTCCTATTGTTCAGGACTTCAATACCTCTTATCTAAATAATCGTGCCAGTCATAACCTACTTAGAGATTCTGTTTTCTCTAGTTCCTCTTACTCCATGCCTTAGGAAAAGAGAACCATATTATTCATAAAAAATGAGACTGTCCTGGACAGACTAAGATGTACAATAATCCTATATCAGAGTGATTCTGCTCCACTGTTCATAATTCCTCAAACGCTCCTTTCCACTACAGGATTAAATCCAAATTCTGTAGTTAGACAGAGAAGTCCCTTCACCATTCAGCATCACCTGGCTTCTATCTAACCAGTCTAGCTTTATATTATTATTCTTTTTCTCCACCCTTACTACTTTATATCTTAGTAATGCTATCACTATCTAGTGCTTAGGTCTTTGCACTTTGTGTTCCCCCTTTCCCTTTCCTATCTAACCCATGAATTCTTATTTATCATTTCAATAAAATCTCAAATTATCCAGCTTCTCTGATCCTTCTACTGAGATTTACATGCTGCTTCTTGAGGGCAGGAACTTTGTCTTTTCATCCCTGTAACTTTGGAGCCTAGAACAGTGGCTGATACTAAACAAATGTTTGTTGATTAAATGAATAAGAAAGAGAAAATATGTATTCAAGTGCTCAGTTATGTGCCACAGATAATAAATACTTCATGCTAATTTACACAACAGTCTATTTTCTGGGCTAGTAGATAACTTAATTTAGACCTAACAGTAGATAGTATACCTTGGGGAAAATAATTAGTTAAACATTTCACTCATGGATTACTCATCAAGTTGTTGGGGTTTTTTTGTTTGTTTTGTTTTTGTTTCTGTTTTTGTAATGAAAGCACACTTTTCAATTAAGTTAAATAACACTTCACTAATATATGGGTTGTTATAATACTTTTACTTTTGTATTTCCAATGTCAGTCAGTAGTATGCCAATCCATCTATTCAGTAGCCTGAGTCAGAAATCTGCGAATCGTCATTGACTCTTACTTTGTCTCTTACTTTCACTTTCCATATGCAGTTGTCCACCAAGGGCCTATATCTTGGTGGACAAGATATCTCCTAGACACCTTTTTAATGTGTCCCTTCCTCATTACTGCTGCTTTGGTTGGGGCTCTCATCATCTTTTTCCTGGATTATTCCAATAGCCTCCTAACTAGACTTCTGGTTTCTAGCTGCTGCCCTCTCTAGTCAAGGCTCTACATCTCTATCAGGATCCTGTAAGTGAAGACCTGATGATGTGATTCTCTGGTTATAGCTCCCTAATACCTACATACGAAAGCCAAAACTCCTTGGCAATGCAAGGTTCCTAATCTTGCTCCTGCTTCATTCTCTTCTCATATTTTACCACTTCCCCACTAGAACTTTATGCTCTGAGCATAACAAACTAATGGTAGCTCATGATCAGCACCTGCTTACTCCTACAACTCCAGTATCACCATCCACTGCCAATTCTTTATTTAAGTAACACTGAATAAGTCAGAGTTCCCAGACATAAACCTTCAAGTCTTCTTTGATGCATTCTCTGCCTGAAATGTCCTTCCCATATTTTCTCTGTGGCAAGTTCCTATTTATTCTTAAAAACAACTTAGATGTTGCCTCTTCTCGAAAGGTTTTTCTGATTTTTTTCTGATTCCTTTGAATAATTAACAACTTCCTTTTTCTGTGCTACTAATGTATCTTCTCTCTCTCTCTCTGTCTTGCCCTTGCTTTCTCTCTCTCTGTACTTAATACTTCAGAGGCCTATATCTATCTATTTGGAACTTAGAGTTGTAAGAATTAGAACTGAAGGGTTCCACAGTCATCTGGCATTCATTCATTGTTGTATCCATGGCTAGAAAAGTACATTATATACATCATAGGAATTCCACAGTTCTTCCTGGTTCATTTAAGGTCTTGGTCACAATGTAACACTTGTGCTGAATTACTCTGTGAAGTAAGCAGCCATCTGCACAGGTTCCTTTGTGTGTGCATGGTATTTGATATCATGGTATTTGATATCACCTTTTAGACCATGTCTCAAGGACAGGAGCCATGTCTTATTCATCTCTGTATCTTCAGTGCCTCCTCACACAATGCTGTGTATAGAATATATTGAATACTAAATAAATATTTGCTGAATTAAAATAAAATACAATTAGTTATTTCCTTTTGTAAATGCTCCATAGTTTAAGGTAAGGTTGGAGAATAATTTTACTTGAGCTATATGTATAGAATGCCACCAATTTAGCAATTTCTAAGTTGGTATTTTGTTTTTCAACTTGTCTAACAGATTTCCATATAACTGAGAGCCATTCTTATTCAAGTTAGCTATTAATGAGTAAGGGCCTGGGCTTTTTTATTTTAATGAAATGATGATTTTGAAGTCACTTGAAACCATAATTTTATTAAGCAGTTTAAAGTCTTCTAAAAAAGTTTTACTATTAAGTTGCAGAGCAAACTCGTTTCTTATAGAAACAGCAAATAAGCTTCAGCCCAAGCCACTTTCTGAATTAGGACCCATTCCAATTGGTGGAGTTCAGTTAATTTGGCTTCATGGCAGTAAATTATTCAACCTTTATTTCTATGGTAAGCAGGGGGAAAAAAAAAAACTGGAAATAAATCTTTTCATGAGGATTACCAAAAGACAACCATTTTGATAAGCTTCTGAACTGAACTGCTATTTAAATAAAATGGCGTCTGCACATCCATTGCCCTTCACAGGAGAGTGTGTGCTGCCATCTACTGATGTTAGGCAAGCATACAAGAGGACTTGCTTACCATTTTCAATTACAAAACAAGCTTTTAAAGTGATCTTTTCCATTACTTATTATAATTTGTTTTTGCAAATTACAATAAATAAAAAACACTGTGACAGAATAAGGAGAATTTTTTTAAAATCAGCAAATCAAAATGAAAAGAATAAAAAAGCAATACCAGAACAATTTCCTACCAGAACTTCCTAAATAAGAAAGAAACCATTCGTTTGAAAGTACAAGTTTTAAGAAATCACTAAATACTTGTATTTGAAAATAGCATTCATGATATGGGTTCAGTGACAGTGACAGAAAATCCCATCAATGTATTTTCTGACATATTAAGCTAAGGTGAACTCCCACCATTAAAAGATGATCCTTTTAGCATAGTGAAGATTTTTATTTCTGAGAAAAATGAAAATATTTCTCTAAATTGATATCAGTTCTATATGAGGGTGAATTAGGAAAAAGGGTTTTGAGTGAGGAATGCTGTGGGAGGCGAGAAACGAGGAATAGGTGATTGTGGGGCCCAGAGGAAGGAGGTTGAAGACAAATTTTCTGTATTACACAATTTTACTGACAGTCAATGGCTTTTGAAATTTGTCACTAAAATGTCACTAAAATAGGGGGTTTCTCTATTTTCCATCAGATCTGGACAGACCACAGTGAACAAGCCAGACCCAGGCTGTTTGCCTGTATAAAACTGAAAGGTGATCTGTTCATTTCAGCCATTAATGATCTCTTGGTCTGGCCACCACAATCAGTATCAGCATTGAAAGATGAATAGCTCTGTGGTCTGGTCTGCCCACCTCTTAGTAACCAGATCACTGACACTGAAGGTGAGGATGGTTTAGTAGGGGGTGCCATCTATTCTTCATCATGCTTATGAGGTCCACTCTACTATGGGATGTTGGCCACTTTTCTACCTCCCTGTTTCCCTTTTTCCCCTCTTTTACCTCTCAGTCTCTCAGCACAGGCTCCTCTACTCTTTCCCCAAGCTCCAATGATGCCCTTGAGTACAAGACACTTGATGGCTTCTGTACAGTGATCATACATCTGGGATTATTCCTGGCTTCAATCATTCTGTCCCACTGTAAAACCCATACCCCCATTTGTATGCTGAAAATTATGATCACTCTCACTCTGTAAAAATAGCATAATAATTTTATACTACTGTTTATTGTGCTAGGTGTCTTATATACTTTAACTAATTTAGTCCTCACATAACCCCTATTATATAGGTACTATTATTATCTCCATCTTCCAGATAAAGAAACTGATGTTCAGACATGTTAAGTGACTTGACTAAAGACATACAGCTAGTATATGACTGAGACCCAGTGATGACTTATTTCAAAGCTTGACCCACTGTATTATCTTATTAAGGCTTTATACTCATGTAATAATAACTACCACTTATTGAGCACCTATGATGTGCCCGATACTGTTCCTGAGGTTTTTATATTATCATTATCCCCACTTTTTAGATGAGAAAATGCAGGCCCCAAAAATTTAAATAACTGGCCCTAGGTGACACAACTAATAGCAATGGATCTATTATTTAAATGTAGATCCTTCTGGCTCCAGTATCTGCCCTCTTAACTATGGGATGAACTCCCTAGGCTTGGTGGCTCCTGCCTGTAAAAAGCATATTGGGAGGTTGAGGCAGGAGGACTGCTTGAGGTCAGGAGTTCAAGACCAGATTCTGGGCAACACAGCAAGACTCCATCTGTACAAAACAATAAAAAATTAGCCGGGCATGGTGGTGCGCACCTAAAATTCTAGCTACTTGGGAGGCTGAGGTGGATCGTTTGAGCCCACGAGGTCAAGGTTGCAGTGGCTATGATTGTCCCAGTGCACGCCAGACCTGTCTCTTACAAAAATGTAGTTATGATTCTTATCTCCACAGATTAAAAGCTGAGGCTCAGAGGAGTTAAGTGACTTGTCTAAAGTTATCCTTAGACAAAGGTGTAATGGCAGACAGAAGGCACAGAAAGTGTAATGGTGAAGCAGGAGCAAGAAAGTCTGACTTTGTAGACTTTGGACTATAGTTCACTGGATCTGCTTCATGGGAAGCACTGTTCCATTTCTCGGCAGGTTCACTTTGCCAAAATCTACAAGTCCAATGAAAGGTTGGCAGTCACAGGTGGCCTGCTGGCTAGAGGGAAAATGATTCTTTCTATGCCCAAGCATGAAGTCCAATACAGAAAAAAAAAAAAAACAAAACACGTAATTCTTAATTAAAATGTAATCAAAGTTAGCTTCCCCTTCTTCACCACGTTGCTCAGTGTAGAGCAGAATAAACAACAAATAATAAGGACACAGCTCTAGCACCAGTAGAGTATACAAGCAAAGCAAAATTTTGGCCCAAGGAAATAATGCTTGTTTCTCTGTCAGCTAACTTAACAAAACTATACAAGCGTTTTGTTGTAATAAACCTATTGCAATTTGAAATGGATACCAAATAACAGTCATTTTATTAAAGCAACTTAGATTTTTAAAATCTGATATAATCACATAGGTGGTGTCTATATATGCAAAATAAAGGAAAACATTGTGGCAATTGTCTGAATAATTGAACTTAAATTATCCAGGCAATTCTTTCATTTCATCCTTCCTTTTTTCAAAAGTATGCAGAAACAAAGTGGGTAGGTAATGGAAAAAGTGAAACCTTTAAAGGTAAACAGGTCTCAGTTCAAACTTTGGCTGTGCCACACTTTGGTTTGGTGACTTGGTCACTTAAGCTTTTTAAAGCTTACTACATTCACTGATCTGTAAAGCGAGGATATTAAGATCAGCTGCAAGGAATTACTGTGAAAATAAACTATGATAATGTATGTAAAGTGGCCCATACAGAAGATGCCCAATAAATGAGAATTATTTCTGCTGTTATTATAGCAAATTGTTAGTATTAGTGCTAGTGGCATATTTAATCATGAATAGTAAAGTCAGTTAGCAAAAATCTAGCAATTGTAGTTCTGAGTGCTCACTGACAGCTGCAACTCCGACCTTTGCCTTTCCAAATGCTTCTAACTCAAATGTCTCAATCTCAGCGCTGTTGACATTTTGGATTGAATAATTCTTTATTGTAAGGCAGGTGGAGGGTAGCTGTCCTGTGCACTCTAAGATGTTTAGAAGCATCCTTAGCCTCTACCCACTAGATGCTACTAGCAATCTGTGAATCATGACAATAAAAACACTCTCCACACATTGCTATATGTCCTTTGGAGGGCAAAATCATCCTACCACCACCTCTGCAGAGCCTCCCTGTGGCCTGTAGTGGGAATTACTCTCTTGTTTTTCTGAGGTCTTTTTTTTAGTTGAAATGAGATTCTTTTATTCTCTAATTGTATCATACTATTAAACCATATTTTCCAAAAAAGATTAAGTTTCTTGATGACAGGAAAGTTTCATTCTATTGTGTCCTCCAAAGTTTCTTGTATAGAACAGACAAATAGGAACTCGGGAAAGATGTATTTGTTTAATTATTTTTTCATTCATTCACTCAACAAGCATTTGTTGTATGCCTTTATGTAATAGGCATGAACTAGGAGTTGGACATATAGGGAAAAAAGGACATAGTCCCTGTCCTTGAGAAGCTCACAATCTAGTGAAGAAGTCAGACTAATATGGTGTGATATGTTCTCCAATAAAAGTGGTAAAGAAGAGAAGCCCTTAACTTGGACTGGGAGAGACAAGCAACAGTTTTCTGAGGAGGCAACTTTTGAGCTGAGTTTTGAAGGATGAGTAGGAGTTAGTAAAACTAGGGGTTGGGGGACACTGATTGCTGATATCTAGCAATTTGTTAGATGCTTTTGCAGTATAAGTTTAATGAATATGCTTTATAAACCTTTAACTTTTCAGCAGATTACATATATATA
>NW_016107607.1:3048104-3054934 GCF_001604975.1 Cebus imitator
TATATATATATGTTTATATTCTTGACCCAGAAAAGTAACTAAAAGGTAAGTGTTTTATAAACTGGGGCAACAAGTGTGTACACATGAGCATGTACACACTAATGACACTGTGGAAGGAAGTGACTAGCATTTGCTGGCTCTGTCTCTCCTGCCACATAGAAATGCTTCTGAATTAAGGGGAAAACTATATTATTTGTGGTTCTAAGTTTTGACTGACTGTTGGGCTTTGAGGTTGATATATTTATCATCACTGATTAGTTGAAGGCCCTTGGGTTATGATCATAACATATTTTATCAGACTATTCTATATATTTTGCAGATATAATCTTAAAACTTGATACTTAATTTGCCTTATCAAGTTTTCACCTCAATTGATTCCTTCAAGTAAAAATACTTAATTCCTGTCAAATTAGGAGTGGAAGGGAGGAAGTATCTGGCATATGCAGTGAGTCCCAAAGTTTTCATCTCATGATTTTGGGACGCCTGAAGTTAATATAAGCAGATTAAAACCTCCAAAGGATCAATTCCCATTTTAAATGGCTTATGAGAAACACTCCCATGAAGAAAATAATCACGACAAAAGTACTCACTTAGTTTCTCTAAGATCTCCTCATCTGTCATCTTGGATTTTTTTCTTTGCCGATCTGTGTTTCTATACAAAGTACTGGAATTGGCATTCTCAGCAGAGGGTGGTGTGACCTCTTTATTTGGTGCTGCTGGTGAAGCAATGGATTCAACCACAGAACGAGTGTAGATCTTAAAACAAACAAACAAACAACCAAACAAAAAAAACAAAAAATTAAAACAGCGGGCCAAGGAAAGAGCGTGGAGTCAAGGTATTGTCATTTCAATGAATTTTTTAAGTGGTATTTTCTTAAAAAAATTTAAAAAAAGGAGTTTAAGTAGCTGAAAGTACAACACCCTTGAAAGACCATGGGAGCTAGTCTTTGGACATCCCTATATATGCCCTGCTAATTCTGATCTGGGGACCTCTGTTTATGCAATTCTTCCTACCTGGTTTACATAGATTTCCTTCCTTATCTTAACTTCTCCAACAGTTTTATAATTTAGCAGTTATTTATGTATTGTTTGTTATTATCCTCTAGTTGTTTAATGTGCTAATCTTGTATCCTCAAACAACATCCTCAAAACCTTGGTCATATCTTATACTCTAGTTCTTGGAACATAAACTATGTTTAATAGGTACTAGTTGTTTAACTATATTCTAACTCTATGACTATTCCAAAGGGCATTTTTTGACTCACTTGAAAGTAGTCACTTGTGACTTACTGATTTTGTATGCTCTGGTCTTGGTGCAATAACTGGTGGGGGCTCATTGTCATCTTCTTCTTCCTCCTCCTCTTCATCTTCTTCTTCAGACACAGGAGGGGCCAATGGAGGTTCAGATGCTGTTTTTGTACTCTTGTGACAAAAACAAAGTTTAAAGACAAGGTATTAACTCCTCATTGCTTTTCTACAGAAATAAAACAAGGGAAATGAAATATTTATGTAAAGATAGGAGTAAACTACATCTTTCATAAATGATCAGAATCATCAACAATTTGGTGGCCAGGACCTGCTCACCTGAATACAATCTCTGAACTTATTCAGAGATAAATTAATGTCATAGCTTAAAGAACCATGAAGTCTAATATGTTTTTTAAAATTTTCATTGAGCTCAAAAACAGTAGACTATTATTCACTTAATATAATAAAGTTCAATGTTTTTGAAACACAATAAAAATCAAATTAATTGCTCTTAGAGCCTTGAACCTATACTGGGCAGATTATCAATTTATTGATCAACAGTTTGCCAACTGGAACGATTTTCTACCTGAGGATCAGAGCACGCATATGGATATGGTATTAATACAGCTCTGTAAATACTCACTAAGAACAAGCAAGCCAATAAACATCTCTCCCCTGTCCAGCCTCCTGGAAAGAAGCACTCAGAGAGTAATAGACATGAAGATCTAAGGACTACCCATCCATATGAATAATTACTCAATACTAACCATAATGTAAATGGTAATTTGCAAGGTTTATAAACTGCAATAATACAACAATATTGTGGTACAATAGTGACAATACCTAGGGTCAGTTCTTGATCATTCATGTTAATATAGTGTAAAATGGCTCTGAAGTTGGATTTTGAAAGAACCATAGCCATAGTTCTTAAAGTGTGGTTCCCAGATCAGCCGCATTAGCACCATCAAAGAACTTGTTAGAAATATAAATTTTCAGGCTCCAACCAGACCTACGAATCAGAAACTCTGCAAGTGGGGCTCAGCAATCTGTGTTATAACAGGCCTTCCAGGTGATCCTGATGCATGCTCAAGTTTAAAAACCATGAACTATGGCTTAGGTCTGCACTGTTTAATATGGCAGCAACTAGCCACATAAGGCTACAGAACACTTAAAATGTGGCTAGTCTGAATTGAGATATGTTTCAAGTGTAAATTACATGCCAGATATTGTATACTTCATATAAAAAATTGTAAAATGTTAGATTAATGCTTCTTAAATTGATTATATGTTGACATGCTGATATTTTGAGTATGTTGTGCTAATAAATATATTACTAAAATTTATTTCACCTATTTTTTACCTTTTAATATGTGGTTACTAGAATTTAAAGTTACAAATATAGTTTACATTTCTGTTGGGGACATTGCTATTATGGGTGCTTTTTGTTTTGGTTTTATGTATTTATTTTGTTTTTGTTTATGCTATTGGGTATACTGGCCTAACATATTCTGACAATGAATTTTTGTTCCTTGAGGACAAAGCTCCTGAGGCAGTTATAGGCACATCAAAGGACCTCAGTCGTGATTAAAAATTCAATGTTGCTTTTCTACATTCATGTATAAACCTATGGTGAAGTAATAAGGTGTAATCATAAATCTGATAGGAGCCAGAAAGATTTATCAATTGTGAGAAGAAAGACAACAAAGAATTTATAAACAAGTATTTGAAAGAATATTTGATTGCTCTGATATAGATGCTAAGTGGTTTATAGATTGAAGTTTCTATGTTTACTGGACATCAGTTTATTTATGCACCTAGATTTATTCTTAATTTAGCCATAACTACTGGACTATTATATTGTATAGCCATGTGGATAGCAACATATGTTAATGTCATTAATTTTCCAGATTAAAAGAAATCACTTTCTTCTTGCAAAACACTAATTCTTCAGGGCACTTCAGTGGGCACAGGGAGAAATGGCCTTTGGGTTATTGAAATTTGCTTTGATATTATGCTCCAGAAAGTTTTGCCCTATATTATACCAGCTGGGTTCAGTAATATACCTAATCACTGTGTCTTTGTAGAAAGGTGGAAGCTGAGTACTTTTTTATATGGAAAATGGTGCTATTTAATCCATTAGGCAATATGAACCTTGCCCAGGATTGATTAGTATTATGTGGGCCTATGAAAGTGTTTGACATCAGAAATAAAGCATCAGCTCCAAAAAGCCATGAGAAAACTATAAAGTCTAAATTAATTAATGTCTAATTAAATGTCTGTTAATATAATAATGTGCCAACTTAACTAGTCACTTATGTTTAGCATTTATAGAAATTTCATATATTAAATATAAATTTTAGGTTAGATTTTCTTATTTAGCAACAATTCTTGAGTATTTACAATGATTTAACAAGAAATTATACCTAACCACACATTTTGAAAGTTACTTGTAAGTAAATAATTTCAAAGTTATTATTTCAAAAATAATTTCAAAAATTTATAGCAAAAATATAAAGTGAAGTATGGGGACCCCTTATTATGTTTGAAGTAATGCATGATGTGACCCCTACAAGTGAGAGTATATACAGTCTATTAAGCTCTAAAAATGGCCCTAGAGGCAAAAAGAATGATTCAAGGTCTATTCTTCTTGGCTCAACCCTTAAACTGGTACAAAGATCAATCAATGCCTGCTGGGCAAGGGGCAACCTTACACATCTTAAGTCTTAATACTTCACTAGATAAGATCCACCTGCAAGATTTCACTGACTGTTAACATTCATTACTATCTTCACTGCTAATTTCAAATGGAGGCCATTCCCCAACTCTAAGGAATGACTTATGGGACTATCAGAAAACCTGAAGATTTTTATCCTGTGAAGGTTTGTGGGAAAAGAAAAAGACAGACATTTCTGTTTAGTTTGGACCAAACCGTATCCTGCCATATTGGTTGGTAGACTGGAAAGAATGTATGGCATTGAGTGGATAGTATGTTTTGAATTATGGTTGGGCCAGAGAGCATTAAATCCCCAGCAATCCACAAAGGATACAAGCCTTTGGTACCGAGAACTGAAATGATTTCAGGAATGTGCCACAATGCCCAGCTAATTTTATATTTTTATTAAAGACGGGGTTTCTCTATGTTGGTCAGGCTGGTCTCGAACTCCCAACCTCGGGTGATCTGTCCGCCTCAGCCTCCCAAAGTGCTGGGATTACAGGCGTGAGCCACAGCGCCCAGCCGGGAATGTAGTTCTTAAGCTAAGTTGGGTCCTGGGCTCTTAGGGTTTGGCCTATCTGCCCAGAAAAAATACAGGTAGATACATGCTTTTACATATAACTTCAACAGTTCATAGATCTGAAGCTCACTTACAGACTGTAAGTTCTGAACGTTGCTCTAGAGACTACACCAGCTAGAGTAGCTACCTTAGGAAATTCCATTTTCTCTGAGCTTAATTTTTAAAGGTCAAAGAACTTAGAGGTAAGGACTTTGGAGGCTTTAGATAACATAAAATATTGTTTGGGGGGCACTTTTGGTGGTTGTTTATGTAGATTTTAGGGTTCTACTCCAGATCTACTCTGGGAGTGGAGCCCTGGAATCTGCAATCTAACATAATCCCCAGGAAATTCTGATACACATTGAAGTAAAAGAACTACTAAACTATGTTAAAAAAAATTTAACCAGTACTGCAAATCACAAACGAGCAATCTGTCAACTGCACACCCAGATTCTCTAGGCACAGATAATGGCATGTTCAATAAGACAACACAATAATGACATACTATTGCTGTTCCTTCCACTTGGAATACTAACTTAGGATTCTAAATATGTGATTTGTTTTCAACCGTATAATAAACTTATAAAATTTTAAAATTAGCCTCAAATAAAGAGTGGGTCCCTGAACAGTATTTGAAATTGAATGTACTAATTTCAAAGATATTGAATGTCTAGAATGAGTTAAGATATCCACAAATAAGCAATAAAGTAGGTGTTATATCACTATGAGATTTATCCCTGAGTTCAATATTAATTACAGAATCATGAGTTTAAAACACTTAGAGAATACAACATTGCTTCTGTTTTAATTCTTACCCAGGCTACTAAACTATGCCAAAACTTGTGATCAGTTCAGGCTATGTCTACAAGGGGTAATCAGTCCCATTAAATCAGATTCTGTAGACAGCCAGCTCTACTGGGAGTTTTTATGATGCAAAAAAGACATACACATTGCAAAGCGTACTCTCCTCTAGAACTATAAGGAAAACACAGGTGCAGTTATCTATTCCTAAGGAACTGAGTCCCACTGAAGCGATCCAAATAGAATATCAGGGTCCAATTCAGTTCGTTCAATCAATAGAAACCTAGCCTTCATCAAGCAGTCAACCCATTCTCTTCACCTGAAAGTCCTGCCAGCCCTTCAAACTCAAACTAATAAAGAACTCAGCATCTTCCCACAGAAATTGGCTTCTCCTGAAAGACAGCATCATTATATTTTTACCCACCCACCAATCAGTTTAAGCCTGTATTCATCTTTAACGTCACCCTTTCCTCCAACATCCAATTAAGAATCTAAGTATCTCTAGAATTTGAATGTAATCTCCCCATTCCTACTGTTACTACCTCACTTCTGGCTCTGATTACTTGGATGCTTGCAATATTGTCCCTACTTGTCTCCCTTCATCCAGTCTAACCTTTTGTCCTTAACTCATTCTAGACATTTGCTATCAGATTACTCTTCCCAAGGTATAAGCGTTAATCACTTAACCTTCCTATTGCAAAACACTTCAAAAGCTTCCCACTGGATACTGGAATAGCCAGATTCTGTGGAATACCATTTAAGAGCCTGTATGATTTGGTTCTACCTTAACCTTCAAGGCTTATTTCCTGATTCCCTTTCTTGCATCCCAGTCTTCATTCAACCCCATATTCCTTGTTTCCTTGCTCTACTCACCAACATGCCCTTTCTTATGTTTTTGTTTGTTTGTTTTTGAGACAGAGTCTCAGTCTGTCACCCAGGCTGGAGTGCAGTGGCATGATCTTGACTCACTACAACCTCCACTTCCTGGGTTCAAGCAATTCTTCTGCCTCAGCCTCCCGAGTAGCTGGGATTAGAGGTGCATGCCACCACGTCTGGCTATTTTTTGTATTTTCATAGAGATGGGGTTTTACCATATTGGCCAGGCTGGTATCAAACTCCTGACCTCATGACCCGCCTGCTTTGGCCTCCCAAAGTGCTGGAATTACAGGCATGAGCCACTGCACCCAGCCTATGTTTTTCTTTATACTTAAAATGCCCTTCCCATCTTCAAAGATCCAAATCTCACCTGACCTTTAAGGTCTAGCTCAAATGCCAACTTTTTATGAAGCATTTTCTAACTTAACAATCAACAAATACATATCAAGTATCTATTTGGTATCACCCACTGAGCTTCAGCCCTTAGAGAAAAGGGTGTGCTTCCCTTTCCCTTCCCAGCTAAAAGCAATCTATTTCTCTGGAATCTCATAGCACATGGACATATTTTAAGATATGTAATACTATCCATATTGTTGTGTGTGTGTGTTTTTTTTTTTTTTTGAGACAATTTGC